>NW_026526669.1:0-157835 GCF_024362965.1 Panthera pardus | reverse complement strand
GAAGCAGGTTTCAGGTGAAACGTGGCTTCACCACAGTGTTGTTTCAACAGTTGCGCATATGGCACGTTCCATGGAAGTCATGCTTAGGTGTTGAAATTACTTTAAGTTTCTGAACCAAATGGTGAAAGAGAGCTTCAGCATACTGTTGTTTCAGGGAGTTGAGTATATGGCACATTCCGCACAATTCCCTGCCGGGCTGTTCAAACTCCGGTAACTTAGTGAAACCAGAGGTTAGTGGGAAGATGGATTCCCCAGTGTTGTTTGACAGAATTGCGTATATGGCACTTTTTGCCTAGGGCCCCGCCATGGTTTTGGACAAGCTCTAACGTAGTGAAAGCAGTTGTTCGTACCGAGATGATTTCCCCATAGTTTTGTTTCGCACAGTGAATGAAGTGTATTGGTTTTTCCGGCCAGGAGCTGCATAGGTTGTCAAAGCCAGTGCCTACAAACGCACTTACCATGTTGACCCCAGAGAGTTTTTCCAGAGTTGCCACTCATATAAACCAGATCGATGTTAATTGAAAGACAACTTCACCAGATTGTTACTTAACAGATTTGGGTAGATGGCAGTTTCCTTGTAAGTCATGCCTAAGTTTTCAAACTATTTTAACGACGTGAAAGCAGATGTTCGGTGACAGTTTCTCACCAGTGGTTTTTCAGAGTTGACTCTCTGGCATTTCCTATAAGCTGCGCATGTTTTCAAACCTTCCAACGTAACGATACATGATGTTCGCTGAAAGGTGGTTTTCGCAAAGTCCAATTTCACAGAATTGAGTGCATGGCACCGTCGGCATAGCCCCGCGCATAAACTTTTCAGACACTTCAGGGTGAAACGTGATGCTAGCTGAAGGATGGTTTCACCATGTGTCGATTCACAGAGATGAATGTATGACACAGGGTAGGCCTGCCTATGTCTTCAAAGAGTTCTCTCAGTGAAACCAAGTGTTAGTTGAAGTTTCTTTCACCACAGTATTGTTGGTTACAGAGTTGAATAGATGGCCCTTTCCGTCTCTGTCGCTCATAGAGTTTCAAAGACTTCTAATTTAGTGAAACGAAGTTTTGGTTGAAATAGGGTTTCTCCACAGTGTTGTTTCACAGTGTTGAGTATATGGCACTTGTCCTGTGGGTCCCGCATAGCTTTTCAAACCGTTGTCACTCGATGAAACGGAGGTTGGTTGAAGGTATGTTTCAACCACAGCAGTGTTCGACAGAGCGGAGTTTACGGCACTTTTAAGTGTTCCTCCCTGTAAGGTGTTTCAATCACATCTAACGTAGTGAAAGCAGATGGTGGTCGGAAGATGGTTTCACCACATTGTTGTTTCACGTATTGAGTACATGGTTCTATTCTTCTAGGCCAACATTTGCATTCAAACACAACTTAATGAAACCAGATGTTAGGTGAAGGATCATTTCCTCAGAGCGTTGTTTCACAGAGTTGCGTATATGGCACTTTCCGTGTAGGTCATGCGTTGCTTGTCAAACTGCTTTAGTTTTCTGAAACTACATACTCATGAAAGAATCTTCGTCCAGAGTGCTTTTTTTTCAAAGCGTCGAGTATACGGCACTTTCTGCATAAGCCGCGCCTAGGTTTGCAAACACTTCCAACTTAGTGACACGAGCTAGTTGAAAGATGGATTGTCCACGGTATTTTCTCACAGTATCCAGTATGTGTCACTTTCCTCATCATTACCCACATAGGTTTTCAAACCCTTCTGACTTCGTGATACCAGATGTTACTTGAAAGAGCCTTCCTTCCTGCAAAGTGCAGTTTCACCGAGTTGAATATATGGCACTGTCGGCAGATACCCCGCAAAACTTTTTCACAGAGTTATGGCTTGAAACGAGATGTTCGTTGAAAGATCGTTTTCACCACAGTGTTGTTTCCACCGAGTTCTGTACGTGGCACTTTCAGCAAAGGCTCCGCATAGTTTCACACCCTTCTCAGTGAACAAGATGTTAGTTGAAGGATGGTTTCCCCACAGTGTGTTTCCCAAGTGGTGCATATGGCCTTATTCATGCAGGCCCCGCCTGCGGGTTGCAAACCCTTCAGTCGTAGAGATACATGAGGTTAGATGACATAGGATTTGCCCACACACATATGTGAAGGGAGTCGAGTATATGGCACTTTCCCCATAAGCCGTGCATAGGTTTTCAAACACTTCAAACTTAGTGCCCCAAGATAATTGATAGATGGATTGTCCACTCTATTTTCTCACAGGGTCCCACAGTATATGTCACTTTCCACATCGTTCCCCACACAGGTTTTACAATGCTCCTCACGTAGTTTCATAAAGATGTTAGCTGAAAAATGCTTCCCTAAGAGTTCAGTTTGAGAGTGGAGTATAGGGCAATTCTGCATAGGTCCCGCAGAGCTTTTCAAACACTTCTAACTTAGGGAAACGAAATGTTAGTTGAAAGATCGTTTCCCCACAGGGTTGTTTCACAGAGTTCAGCATATGGCACTTACCGTGTGGGCTGTGCATAGGTTTCCAAAAGAGTTCACCCTGGGCGAAATCAGATATTAGTTGAAAGAATGGCACTTTCCCCATACGCCGCGCATAGGTTTTCAAACACTTCTAACCTAAATGAAAGAAGAATTGAGTTGAAAGACGGTTTCTCACAGTGTTGTTCCACAGTTGTCAGTATCTTGTACTTCCTGCCTTTTACCCGCATAGTTTTTTCAAACGCTCCTTCCTAACTTGGTGCTACAGGATATTACTCTCAAGATGGTTTCCGCAAAGTGCAGGCTGACAGAGGTGAGTGAGTATATGGCACTTTCGGCATAGGCTCCCCATGGGTTTTCTAACGCTTCCAGTTTAGTTATACAAGATGTTGATTGAAAGATGGTTTCCCCACATGTTGTGTCACAGATTTGAGTATATGACCCTTTCCGCATAACCCCCAATAGTCTTCAATTCTCAATGATTGAAACCAGATGTTATTTGAAAGATCTTTTCACCACGTCGTTGTTTCACACAGTTGAGTGTATGGCCCTTAGTTTTTAGGCTTCTCATAGGTTTTCAAACCGTTCTAAGAGGAACGAGATGGTAGTGGAAAGGTGGTTTCCCCACAGTGTTATTTCACAACGTTGAAGGCATGGCATGATCCTCGTGCATAGGCCCCGCATCTGTTTTCAAACACTTGCAACTGATATTAAGAGACAGATTGTTTCCCGACCGTGCTGTTTCACAGAGTCGAGTAAGTGGCGCGTGCACTGTAGCCCCATTATGGTTTTCGAGCCCCATTATGCTTCATTAGAGTGAAGCAAGAGATTAGTTGGAAGATGGATTCCCCACAGAGTGGCTCTAAGGCAGTTTCCTCAAAAGCCCAGCATGGGGTTTTCAAACACTTCGTTCGTGAAAGAGGATGTCGGTTGAAAGACCATTTTTCCACATTTTTTTACACAATAGAGTATAAGTCACTCTCGTCAAAATTCCCTGCAAATGGTGACAACACCTGGCAGGGAAGCAAGATGTTATGAAGGATGGTTTCACCACACTGTTGTGGCACAGAGTTGAGTAATCGTACATTCCCCATTGCTGCCTGCGTGGGTTTTCAAACCCTTCTAAATTAGTGAAATCAGACGGTCGTTGAAAGAGGTTCACACCAGAGTGTTGTTTCACAGAGTTGACTATATGGCAACTTGTCTCATAGTTAACCGATCATAAGTTTTCCATCACTTCCAAATTAGTGAAACCGAAAGTTTGTTGAAAGATGGTTCCGCACACTCTGCTTTCACAGATTTGAGTGTAAGGCACTTTCTGCATAGGCCGCAACCTGGTTTTCACACGTCTAGCTTCGAGAAACCACATGTTAGGTGAAAGGTTTCCCCACCGTCTTCTTCCATAGAGTTGAGTATAAAACTCTCAGATAAGCTGTTGTTTCACAGAGATGAGTGTACGGCACTTTCATTATAAGCTCCGCATAGGTTTTCAAACAATTTCATCTGATTGGAATAAGATTTTAGTGGCAAGCTGTTTCCCCGCAGTGTTTCTTCATACAGTTTTGTAGACGGCACTTTCGTTGTTGGCCCTGCGTGGGTCTTCAAGTACTTCTAACAGTGGAAGCAGATGATAGTTTCACCACACAGTTGTTTCACAAGGTTGAGTACATGGCACTTTTGGTGTCGACTCCACGTGGGTTTTCCAACACTTCTAATGTAGTGAAATAGGATTTTGGTTGAAAGACGGTTTCCGCACAGTGTTATTTGCCAGAGTGTATGGCACTTTATACATAGACCCCGCATAAAGTTTTCAAATAGCTATAACAGAACGTAACATGAAAACATAACATAACATAACATAACATAACATAACATGACGTAACTGTAACAGAACGTAACTCAGACATAACATAATAACTCTAACATGGTGGTTGAAGGACGGTTTCTCCACAAAAGGGTGTCCCAACGTGCAGGGACTTGACAGAGTACATGGCACTTTCTGCATAAGCCCCCACGGAGTTCTTCAAACACTTCTAACCAGGTGAAACAGGATATCAGTTGAAAGAAGGTTTCTGCACAGTGTTCTTTTCACAGTGGCTGGTGTATGTAACCTTCCCCCTCGATCCCCACATAGGTCTTCAAACACTTCCAACTGAGCGAAACGAGCTGTTAGTTAAAAGATGATTTTTCCCCACTGTGTTCTTTCACACAGTTGACTCTAGTACACTTTGTAGGCCGTGCATATGTTTTCAAACAGTTCTCAGTGAGACGAGATGCCAGTTGAAAGATGGTTTCTTCCCAGTACTCTCTCACAACGTCACTTTCCCCATCGATCCCCGCATGGGGTTTCCAACACTTCTGACTTAGTGAAAGAGAACGTTGAAAGACGTTTTCCCCACAGTGTTCTTTCATAGAGTGGGAGGCCCTTTCAGTCTGGACCACACAGGAGCTTTCAGACACTTCCAATTTAGTTGAATCAAATGTCACTTGAAAGGTGGTTTCCCCAAAGCCCGGTTGGACAGAGCTGCGTATATATGACCCTTTCCACATCATTCCCTCCATAGGTTTTCAAACATGTTTCTATGGTAGCGACACAAGGTGTTAGTTGAAAGATGGTTTCGCCAAAGTGCAGCTTGACAGAGTTGAGTATATGGCACTTTCTGCATTCATCCCGGCGTAGTTTTGCAAATGCTTCTAACGTCCTAAATCAGGTGGTCACAAGACCTTTTACCCAGAGTGCTCTTTCACACAGTTGACTATATGGCACTTTGTAGGTTTTCAGACAGTTCACAGTGAAACCAGATGTTAGTCGCAAGATTGTTTCCCTACAGCGTCGTTTCACAGAATGGAGTACACGGCCCTTGCGCATAGGCCCTGCAGAAGTTTTCCAACCCTTTTAACTTGGCGACAGCAGATGTGAGTTGGAAGACCGTTTCTCCCCACAGTACGATTTGGCTGTGTCGAGTATACGTCACTTTTCTCATGGTTCCTAGGAGAGTGTTTGAAACACTTCTAACACGGTGAAACAAGATGTTAGTTGAAAGGTGGTTTCCCCAAAAGCTGCTTGACACACTTGAGCATAGGGCACTTTCCGCATAAGCCCCCATAGGTTTTCACATACTTCCAACAAGTGAACCCAGATGCCCTTTGGCTGTGGGGTGAAGCCTGTGGCTTCACCACAGTGAGTTTTACAGAGTTGAGCCTATAGCACTTCCCGCGTAGT
The DNA here is from genome assembly GCF_024362965.1 of Panthera pardus. Classification (NCBI taxonomy): domain Eukaryota; kingdom Metazoa; phylum Chordata; class Mammalia; order Carnivora; family Felidae; genus Panthera; species Panthera pardus. Next base: position 152,169 of record NW_026526669.1, on the reverse strand, counting down.
ACCGGCATAGGTTTGCAAACACTTCTAAGTGGAACAAGAAGAGGTTAATTGAAACGTGGAAACCCCACAGTGTTGTTTCAGAGTTGACTATGTGGCACTTTTGACGCCGGCCCTGCACGGGTGTTCAAATACTTCCAACCTCGTGAAGAGAGACGTTATTGGAAAAATGGCTTCCCCACAGTGACTCACAGAGGTGACTGTATGACACTTTTGGTGTAGTCTCCGCCCGGTTTTCAAAGACTTCTAACTTAGTGAAATATGTTAGTTGGAAGATGGTTCCCCAAGCTCTTGTGTCACAGAGCTGAGTACCTGGCACTTTCCGCCTAGACCCCGAATAGTTTTCAAACCGTTTTCAATTCGTGAGGCCAGATGTTAGCTGAAAGATCGTTTCAGCACACTGTTGTTTCCCACAGTTGAGTATGTGGCACTTAGCCGTTAGGCTTCTCCTAGGTTTTCAAACACTCCTATCTCAGCGAACCCAGACGGTAGTTGAAAGGCGGCTTCCCCACAGTGTAGTTTCCCAGAGGTGAGTGTATGGCACCATCCTGCTACGCCCTGCGTGCGTTTTCAAACACTTGTTACTGAGTGCAACCAGATCTCAGCAGAAAGATGCTTCCCAGATAGACTTGTGTCCCGAGGTGAGTATGAGACACTTTCGGCGTAGGCCCCGCGTGGTTTTCAAACACCTCTAACTTAGTGAAGCGAGAGATGAGTTGGAGGATGGGTTCCACACAGTGGTCTATCTCAGAGTTGCCTATATGGCCCTTTCCGCACAGATCCCGCATAGCTGTGAAGCCATTTTAACTTAGTGAAACTAGATGATAGTTGAAACAACGTTGCCCCACAAGCTTTTCGCAAGGTGATGGCACTTTCCGTGTAGGCTTCACATAGGTTTCCAAACACGTTTCACTTAGTGAGACCCGGGGTAGACCGTGAACGACGGTTTCCTCCCAATGTTCTTTCCCAGAAAGGAGTGTACGGCACTCTCCACTTCGGCCCCGCATGTGTTTTTCAACGCTTGTAATTTAGTGTAACCAGACGTTCAGTGAAAGGTTGTTTCCCCAAGTGTTTGTATCCCTGAGGTGAGTGTCTAGCGCTTTCCCTGTACGCCCCGCATAGGGTTTCAAACTCTTCTAATTTTGTGAAACGAGATCTTTCTTAACGACGGTTTTGCCACACTGTTTTTTTTCACAGAGTTACATACAAGGCACTTTCCGCATAAGCCCTCCATGGGTTTTCCAACATTTATAACGTAGTGAACAAGGTGTGAGCTGAAAGAGTGAAACACTTGTAACTTAGTGACACATGATGACAGTGGAAAAACGCTTTCTCCACAGGATTCTTTCACAGTGGCTGCTATATGTCACCTTCCACGTCGTTTCCAGCATACATTTTCTAAGTTTTCTACGTCAAACAGGATGTTAGTTGGAGGATGGTTTCCTCACTTTGTTGTTTGGCAGAATTGAGTATACGGCCCTGTCGTTATCGGCCCCGCCTGCTTTTTCACGCATTTTTGACTTAGTGATACAAGATGTTAGTTGAGAGATGGTTTGTCCACGGTATTCTCTCACAGGGTCGTGTGTATGTCCCTTTCCTCGTTGTTCCCTGCCTGGCTTGTCAAACCCTTCTAACGTAGGGATACAAGATGTAACTTGAAAGATGGTTTTCGCCAAGTGCACTTCGACAGAGTTGAGTGTACGGTTCTGTCGGCACATGACCCGCATAGTTTGTCCACCACTTCTAATGTAGTGAAGCGATGTGTTACTTGAAAGAGAGTTTCTTCGCTTTGTCGTTTCATAGGTTCTTTGTCACTTGCCGCGTAGACCCTGCCTAAGTTTTCAAACGGTGGTGACTGACTGAAATCAGGTGCTAGTTGAAAGATGTTTTCAGCACAGTGTGTTTTCCCAGAGTTGAGCATCTCGCACTTCCCGTCTAGTCCGTGCTTAGATTTCCAGACTCTTCTATCTTGGTGGAACAAGAAGTTACTTGCAAGGTGGTTTGTCCAGAGTACTCTCTCACAGCGTCGACTATGGGTCACTTTGCACATCGTTCCCCGCATAGGTTTTGAAACGCTTCTAATGTAGGGATGGAAGCTGTTAGTTGGAAAGATGGTTGCCACAAAGTGCAGTTTGACATTATGAGCCGTGCCTAGGTTTTCAGTGAGTTCTCACTCGGTGAAACCAGATGGCAGTTGGAAGATTGTTGCACCGCAACGTTGTTTCACAGAGTGGAGTATATGACACTATCCGCCTAGGCCCCGCGTGTGTATCCAAACATTGCACACTTCGTGAAAGACGCTCTAAGGTGAAAGAGTATTTCCCCCGAGTGTTTCAGAGTGGAGTATAGGGAACTTGCCACGTAGATCGTGCATAGGTTTTCAAACATTTTAACTTTGTGAAACCAGATGGTAGGCGAAAGATTCCTTCTCCACCCTGTTGGTTCACAGAGTTGTGTATATGACACTATCCTCCTAAGCCGCGCAAGGGTTTTCAAAGGCGTCTCCCTTAGTGACACAAGTTGTCACTTGAAAGATGGTTTGTCCACAGTAGTCTCTCACAGGGTCGATTAAAGGTCATTTTCCGCATCATTCCCCGCATAGGTTTGCAAACACTTCTACCTTCGTGAAGGAAGATGGTAGTGGAAATTTGGTTGTTGCAGGCTGTAGGGTGACAGGTTTGAGTAGTTGGCACTATTGGCCTAGGCTCCGCGTAGCTATTCAAAGACTTCTAACCTTGTGAAACGGGATGCTACTTGAAAGACGCTTTCTCCCCCTGTTGTTTCACAGAGATGAGTATACGACCCTTGTCCTGTAGGCCTTGCATAGGTGTTCCAATGAGTTCTCACTTAGCGAAATCAAATGTTACTTGAAAGAATGTTCCACCCACAGTTATTTTCAGAGAATGCAGCCTATGGCACTATCTGCCTAGGCCCCACATGTGCATTGCAACGTTTGTAGCTTGGTGAAAGGAAGCTTTAGGGGAAAGATTTCCCTTCCCCACAGTGCTGTTTTACAGAGTTGAATATATGGCACGTTGCCTGTAGACCCGCCGTTCCTTTTCCACCAATTCTGAGATCAGATGCTAGAGGGACGACGCCTTTGCCACAGTGCTGTTTCACAAAGTTGAGGACAAGGCACTTTCCTCATAGAGTTCGCATAACGTTTCAAACCCTTCTCACCATACGACAAGGTGACAGAACGATAACCTCCCCGGCCTTTCATAGAGTTGCGTCTACTGCACTCTCTGAGTAGGTTTTCCAATAGTTCTCACTGGGTGAAATCCGATGTTAGTTGAGGGAATGTTTCACCCAGCATATTTCACAGAAGGTAGTAAATGGCACTATCGGCCTGGGCCCCGCACGTGTGTTCAAACATCTGTAGCTCTAGTGGAAGCAGGTTTCAGGTGAAACGTGGCTTCACCACAGTGTTGTTTCAACAGTTGCGCATATGGCACGTTCCATGGAAGTCATGCTTAGGTGTTGAAATTACTTTAAGTTTCTGAAACCAAATGGTGAAAGAGAGCTTCAGCATACTGTTGTTTCAGGGAGTTGAGTATATGGCACATTCCGCACAATTCCCTGCCGGGCTGTTCAAACTCCGGTAACTTAGTGAAACCAGAGGTTAGTGGGAAGATGGATTCCCCAGTGTTGTTTGACAGAATTGCGTATATGGCACTTTTTGCCTAGGGCCCGCCATGGTTTTGGACAAGCTCTAACGTAGTGAAAGCAGTTGTTCGTACCGAGATGATTTCCCCATAGTTTTGTTTCGCACAGTGAATGAAGTGTATTGGTTTTTCCGGCCAGGAGCTGCATAGGTTGTCAAAGCCAGTGCCTACAAACGCACTTACCATGTTGACCCCAGAGAGTTTTCCAGAGTTGCCACTCATATAAACCAGATCGATGTTAATTGAAAGACAACTTCACCAGATTGTTACTTAACAGATTTGGGTAGATGGCAGTTTCCTTGTAAGTCATGCCTAAGTTTTCAAACTATTTTAACGACGTGAAAGCAGATGTTCGGTGACAGTTTCTCACCAGTGGTTTTTCAGAGTTGACTCTCTGGCATTTCCTATAAGCTGCGCATGTTTTCAAACCTTCCAACGTAACGATACATGATGTTCGCTGAAAGGTGGTTTTCGCAAAGTCCAATTTCACAGAATTGAGTGCATGGCACCGTCGGCATAGCCCCGCGCATAACTTTTCAGACACTTCAGGGTGAAACGTGATGCTAGCTGAAGGATGGTTTCACCATGTGTCGATTCACAGAGATGAATGTATGACACAGGGTAGGCCTGCCTATGTCTTCAAAGAGTTCTCTCAGTGAAACCAAGTGTTAGTTGAAGTTTCTTTCACCACAGTATTGTTGGTTACAGAGTTGAATAGATGGCCCTTTCCGTCTCTGTCGCTCATAGAGTTTCAAAGACTTCTAATTTAGTGAAACGAAGTTTTGGTTGAAATAGGGTTTCTCCACAGTGTTGTTTCACAGTGTTGAGTATATGGCACTTGTCCTGTGGGTCCCGCATAGCTTTTCAAACCGTTGTCACTCGATGAAACGGAGGTTGGTTGAAGGTATGTTTCACCACAGCAGTGTTCGACAGAGCGGAGTTTACGGCACTTTAAGTGTTCCTCCCTGTAAGGTGTTTCAATCACATCTAACGTAGTGAAAGCAGATGGTGGTCGGAAGATGGTTTCACCACATTGTTGTTTCACGGTATTGAGTACATGGTTCTATTCTTCTAGGCCAACATTTGCATTCAAACACAACTTAATGAAACCAGATGTTAGGTGAAGGATCATTTCCTCAGAGCGTTGTTTCACAGAGTTGCGTATATGGCACTTTCCGTGTAGGTCATGCGTTGCTTGTCAAACTGCTTTAGTTTTCTGAAACTACATACTCATGAAAGAATCTTCGTCCAGAGTGCTTTTTTTTCAAAGCGTCGAGTATACGGCACTTTCTGCATAAGCCGCGCCTAGGTTTGCAAACACTTCCAACTTAGTGACACGAGCTAGTTGAAAGATGGATTGTCCACGGTATTTTCTCACAGTATCCAGTATGTGTCACTTTCCTCATCATTTCCCACATAGGTTTTCAAACCCTTCTGACTTCGTGATACCAGATGTTACTTGAAAGAGCCTTCCTTCCTGCAAAGTGCAGTTTCACCGAGTTGAATATATGGCACTGTCGGCAGATACCCCGCAAACTTTTTCACAGAGTTATGGCTTGAAACGAGATGTTCGTTGAAAGATCGTTTCACCACAGTGTTGTTTCCACCGAGTTCTGTACGTGGCACTTTCAGCAAAGGCTCCGCATAGTTTCACACCCTTCTCAGTGAACAAGATGTTAGTTGAAGGATGGTTTCCCCACAGTGGTGTTTCCCAAGTGGTGCATATGGCCTTATTCATGCAGGCCCCGCCTGCGGTTGCAAACCCTTCAGTCGTAGAGATACATGAGGTTAGATGACATAGGATTTGCCCACACACATATGTGAAGGGAGTCGAGTATATGGCACTTTCCCCATAAGCCGTGCATAGGTTTTCAAACACTTCAAACTTAGTGCCCCAAGATAATTGATAGATGGATTGTCCACTCTATTTTCTCACAGGGTCCCACAGTATATGTCACTTTCCACATCGTTCCCCACACAGGTTTTACAATGCTCCTCACGTAGTTTCATAAAGATGTTAGCTGAAAAATGCTTCCCTAAGAGTTCAGTTTGAGAGTGGAGTATAGGGCAATTCTGCATAGGTCCCGCAGAGCTTTTCAAACACTTCTAACTTAGGGAAACGAAATGTTAGTTGAAAGATCGTTTCCCCACAGGGTTGTTTCACAGAGTTCAGCATATGGCACTTACCGTGTGGGCTGTGCATAGGTTTCCAAAAGAGTTCACCCTGGGCGAAATCAGATATTAGTTGAAAGAATGGCACTTTCCCCATACGCCGCGCATAGGTTTTCAAACACTTCTAACCTAAATGAAAGAAGAATTGAGTTGAAAGACGGTTTCTCACAGTGTTGTTCCACAGTTGTCAGTATCTTGTACTTCCTGCCTTTTACCCGCATAGTTTTTCAAACGCTCCTTCCTAACTTGGTGCTACAGGATATTACTCTCAAGATGGTTTCCGCAAAGTGCAGGCTGACAGAGGTGAGTGAGTATATGGCACTTTCGGCATAGGCTCCCCATGGGTTTTCTAACGCTTCCAGTTTAGTTATACAAGATGTTGATTGAAAGATGGTTTCCCCACATGTTGTGTCACAGATTTGAGTATATGACCCTTTCCGCATAACCCCCAATAGTCTTCAATTCTCAATGATTGAAACCAGATGTTATTTGAAAGATCTTTTCACCACGTCGTTGTTTCACACAGTTGAGTGTATGGCCCTTAGTTTTTAGGCTTCTCATAGGTTTTCAAACCGTTCTAAGAGGAACGAGATGGTAGTGGAAAGGTGGTTTCCCCACAGTGTTATTTCACAACGTTGAAGGCATGGCATGATCCTCGTGCATAGGCCCCGCATCTGTTTTCAAACACTTGCAACTGATATTAAGAGACAGATTGTTTCCCGACCGTGCTGTTTCACAGAGTCGAGTAAGTGGCGCGTGCACTGTAGCCCCATTATGGTTTTCGAGCCCCATTATGCTTCATTAGAGTGAAGCAAGAGATTAGTTGGAAGATGGATTCCCCACAGAGTGGCTCTAAGGCAGTTTCCTCAAAAGCCCAGCATGGGTTTTCAAACACTTCGTTCGTGAAAGAGGATGTCGGTTGAAAGACCATTTTTCCACATTTTTTTACACAATAGAGTATAAGTCACTCTCGTCAAAATTCCCTGCAAATGGTGACAACACCTGGCAGGGAAGCAAGATGTTATGAAGGATGGTTTCACCACACTGTTGTGGCACAGAGTTGAGTAATCGTACATTCCCCATTGCTGCCTGCGTGGGTTTTCAAACCCTTCTAAATTAGTGAAATCAGACGGTCGTTGAAAGAGGTTCACACCAGAGTGTTGTTTCACAGAGTTGACTATATGGCAACTTGTCTCATAGTTAACCGATCATAAGTTTTCCATCACTTCCAAATTAGTGAAACCGAAAGTTTGTTGAAAGATGGTTCCGCACACTCTGCTTTCACAGATTTGAGTGTAAGGCACTTTCTGCATAGGCCGCAACCTGGTTTTCACACGTCTAGCTTCGAGAAACCACATGTTAGGTGAAAGGTTTCCCCACCGTCTTCTTCCATAGAGTTGAGTATAAAACTCTCAGATAAGCTGTTGTTTCACAGAGATGAGTGTACGGCACTTTCATTATAAGCTCCGCATAGGTTTTCAAACAATTTCATCTGATTGGAATAAGATTTTAGTGGCAAGCTGTTTCCCCGCAGTGTTTCTTCATACAGTTTTGTAGACGGCACTTTCGTTGTTGGCCCTGCGTGGGTCTTCAAGTACTTCTAACAGTGGAAGCAGATGATAGTTTCACCACACAGTTGTTTCACAAGGTTGAGTACATGGCACTTTTGGTGTCGACTCCACATGGGTTTTCCAACACTTCTAATGTAGTGAAATAGGATTTTGGTTGAAAGACGGTTTCCGCACAGTGTTATTTGCCAGAGTGTATGGCACTTTATACATAGACCCCGCATAAAGTTTTCAAATAGCTATAACAGAACGTAACATGAAAACATAACATAACATAACATAACATAACATAACATGACGTAACTGTAACAGAACGTAACTCAGACATAACATAATAACTCTAACATGGTGGTTGAAGGACGGTTTCTCCACAAAAGGGTGTCCCAACGTGCAGGGACTTGACAGAGTACATGGCACTTTCTGCATAAGCCCCCACGGAGTTCTTCAAACACTTCTAACCAGGTGAAACAGGATATCAGTTGAAAGAAGGTTTCTGCACAGTGTTCTTTTCACAGTGGCTGGTGTATGTAACCTTCCCCCTCGATCCCCACATAGGTCTTCAAACACTTCCAACTGAGCGAAACGAGCTGTTAGTTAAAAGATGATTTTTCCCCACTGTGTTCTTTCACACAGTTGACTCTAGTACACTTTGTAGGCCGTGCATATGTTTTCAAACAGTTCTCAGTGAGACGAGATGCCAGTTGAAAGATGGTTTCTTCCCAGTACTCTCTCACAACGTCACTTTCCCCATCGATCCCCGCATGGGGTTTCCAACACTTCTGACTTAGTGAAAGAGAACGTTGAAAGACGTTTTCCCCACAGTGTTCTTTCATAGAGTGGGAGGCCCTTTCAGTCTGGACCACACAGGAGCTTTCAGACACTTCCAATTTAGTTGAATCAAATGTCACTTGAAAGGTGGTTTCCCCAAAGCCCGGTTGGACAGAGCTGCGTATATATGACCCTTTCCACATCATTCCCTCCATAGGTTTTCAAACATGTTTCTATGGTAGCGACACAAGGTGTTAGTTGAAAGATGGTTTCGCCAAAGTGCAGCTTGACAGAGTTGAGTATATGGCACTTTCTGCATTCATCCCGGCGTAGTTTTGCAAATGCTTCTAACGTCCTAAATCAGGTGGTCACAAGACCTTTTACCCAGAGTGCTCTTTCACACAGTTGACTATATGGCACTTTGTAGGTTTTCAGACAGTTCACAGTGAAACCAGATGTTAGTCGCAAGATTGTTTCCCTACAGCGTCGTTTCACAGAATGGAGTACACGGCCCTTGCGCATAGGCCCTGCAGAAGTTTTCCAACCCTTTTAACTTGGCGACAGCAGATGTGAGTTGGAAGACCGTTTCTCCCCACAGTACGATTTGGCTGTGTCGAGTATACGTCACTTTTCTCATGGTTCCTAGGAGAGTGTTTGAAACACTTCTAACACGGTGAAACAAGATGTTAGTTGAAAGGTGGTTTCCCCAAAAGCTGCTTGACACACTTGAGCATAGGGCACTTTCCGCATAAGCCCCCATAGGTTTTCACATACTTCCAACAAGTGAACCCAGATGCCCTTTGGCTGTGGGGTGAAGCCTGTGGCTTCACCACAGTGAGTTTTACAGAGTTGAGCCTATAGCACTTCCCGCGTAGTACCGGCATAGGTTTGCAAACACTTCTAAGTGGAACAAGAAGAGGTTAATTGAAACGTGGAAACCCCACAGTGTTGTTTCAGAGTTGACTATGTGGCACTTTTGACGCCGGCCCTGCACGGGTGTTCAAATACTTCCAACCTCGTGAAGAGAGACGTTATTGGAAAAATGGCTTCCCCACAGTGACTCACAGAGGTGACTGTATGACACTTTTGGTGTAGTCTCCGCCCGGTTTTCAAAGACTTCTAACTTAGTGAAATATGTTAGTTGGAAGATGGTTCCCCAAGCTCTTGTGTCACAGAGCTGAGTACCTGGCACTTTCCGCCTAGACCCCGAATAGTTTTCAAACCGTTTTCAATTCGTGAGGCCAGATGTTAGCTGAAAGATCGTTTCAGCACACTGTTGTTTCCCACAGTTGAGTATGTGGCACTTAGCCGTTAGGCTTCTCCTAGGTTTTCAAACACTCCTATCTCAGCGAACCCAGACGGTAGTTGAAAGGCGGCTTCCCCACAGTGTAGTTTCCCAGAGGTGAGTGTATGGCACCATCCTGCTACGCCCTGCGTGCGTTTTCAAACACTTGTTACTGAGTGCAACCAGATCTCAGCAGAAAGATGCTTCCCAGATAGACTTGTGTCCCGAGGTGAGTATGAGACACTTTCGGCGTAGGCCCCGCGTGGTTTTCAAACACCTCTAACTTAGTGAAGCGAGAGATGAGTTGGAGGATGGGTTCCACACAGTGGTCTATCTCAGAGTTGCCTATATGGCCCTTTCCGCACAGATCCCGCATAGCTGTGAAGCCATTTTAACTTAGTGAAACTAGATGATAGTTGAAACAACGTTGCCCCACAAGCTTTTCGCAAGGTGATGGCACTTTCCGTGTAGGCTTCACATAGGTTTCCAAACACGTTTCACTTAGTGAGACCCGGGGTAGACCGTGAACGACGGTTTCCTCCCAATGTTCTTTCCCAGAAAGGAGTGTACGGCACTCTCCACTTCGGCCCCGCATGTGTTTTTCAACGCTTGTAATTTAGTGTAACCAGACGTTCAGTGAAAGGTTGTTTCCCCAAGTGTTTGTATCCCTGAGGTGAGTGTCTAGCGCTTTCCCTGTACGCCCCGCATAGGGTTTCAAACTCTTCTAATTTTGTGAAACGAGATCTTTCTTAACGACGGTTTTGCCACACTGTTTTTTTTCACAGAGTTACATACAAGGCACTTTCCGCATAAGCCCTCCATGGGTTTTCCAACATTTATAACGTAGTGAACAAGGTGTGAGCTGAAAGAGTGAAACACTTGTAACTTAGTGACACATGATGACAGTGGAAAAACGCTTTCTCCACAGGATTCTTTCACAGTGGCTGCTATATGTCACCTTCCACGTCGTTTCCAGCATACATTTTCTAAGTTTTCTACGTCAAACAGGATGTTAGTTGGAGGATGGTTTCCTCACTTTGTTGTTTGGCAGAATTGAGTATACGGCCCTGTCGTTATCGGCCCCGCCTGCTTTTTCACGCATTTTTGACTTAGTGATACAAGATGTTAGTTGAGAGATGGTTTGTCCACGGTATTCTCTCACAGGGTCGTGTGTATGTCCCTTTCCTCGTTGTTCCCTGCCTGGCTTGTCAAACCCTTCTAACGTAGGGATACAAGATGTAACTTGAAAGATGGTTTTCGCCAAGTGCACTTCGACAGAGTTGAGTGTACGGTTCTGTCGGCACATGACCCGCATAGTTTGTCCACCACTTCTAATGTAGTGAAGCGATGTGTTACTTGAAAGAGAGTTTCTTCGCTTTGTCGTTTCATAGGTTCTTTGTCACTTGCCGCGTAGACCCTGCCTAAGTTTTCAAACGGTGGTGACTGACTGAAATCAGGTGCTAGTTGAAAGATGTTTTCAGCACAGTGTGTTTTCCCAGAGTTGAGCATCTCGCACTTCCCGTCTAGTCCGTGCTTAGATTTCCAGACTCTTCTATCTTGGTGGAACAAGAAGTTACTTGCAAGGTGGTTTGTCCAGAGTACTCTCTCACAGCGTCGACTATGGGTCACTTTGCACATCGTTCCCCGCATAGGTTTTGAAACGCTTCTAATGTAGGGATGGAAGCTGTTAGTTGGAAAGATGGTTGCCACAAAGTGCAGTTTGACATTATGAGCCGTGCCTAGGTATTCAGTGAGTTCTCACTCGGTGAAACCAGATGGCAGTTGGAAGATTGTTGCACCGCAACGTTGTTTCACAGAGTGGAGTATATGACACTATCCGCCTAGGCCCCGCGTGTGTATCCAAACATTGCACACTTCGTGAAAGACGCTCTAAGGTGAAAGAGTATTTCCCCCGAGTGTTTCAGAGTGGAGTATAGGGAACTTGCCACGTAGATCGTGCATAGGTTTTCAAACATTTTAACTTTGTGAAACCAGATGGTAGGCGAAAGATTCCTTCTCCACCCTGTTGGTTCACAGAGTTGTGTATATGACACTATCCTCCTAAGCCGCGCAAGGGTTTTCAAAGGCGTCTCCCTTAGTGACACAAGTTGTCACTTGAAAGATGGTTTGTCCACAGTAGTCTCTCACAGGGTCGATTAAAGGTCATTTTCCGCATCATTCCCCGCATAGGTTTGCAAACACTTCTACCTTCGTGAAGGAAGATGGTAGTGGAAATTTGGTTGTTGCAGGCTGTAGGGTGACAGGTTTGAGTAGTTGGCACTATTGGCCTAGGCTCCGCGTAGCTATTCAAAGACTTCTAACCTTGTGAAACGGGATGCTACTTGAAAGACGCTTTCTCCCCCTGTTGTTTCACAGAGATGAGTATACGACCCTTGTCCTGTAGGCCTTGCATAGGTGTTCCAATGAGTTCTCACTTAGCGAAATCAAATGTTACTTGAAAGAATGTTCCACCCACAGTTATTTTCAGAGAATGCAGCCTATGGCACTATCTGCCTAGGCCCCACATGTGCATTGCAACGTTTGTAGCTTGGTGAAAGGAAGCTTTAGGGGAAAGATTTCCCTTCCCCACAGTGCTGTTTTACAGAGTTGAATATATGGCACGTTGCCTGTAGACCCGCCGTTCCTTTTCCACCAATTCTGAGATCAGATGCTAGAGGGACGACGCCTTTGCCACAGTGCTGTTTCACAAAGTTGAGGACAAGGCACTTTCCTCATAGAGTTCGCATAACGTTTCAAACCCTTCTCACCATACGACAAGGTGACAGAACGATAACCTCCCCGGCCTTTCATAGAGTTGCGTCTACTGCACTCTCTGAGTAGGTTTTCCAATAGTTCTCACTGGGTGAAATCCGATGTTAGTTGAGGGAATGTTTCACCCAGCATATTTCACAGAAGGTAGTAAATGGCACTATCGGCCTGGGCCCCGCACGTGTGTTCAAACATCTGTAGCTCTAGTGGAAGCAGGTTTCAGGTGAAACGTGGCTTCACCACAGTGTTGTTTCAACAGTTGCGCATATGGCACGTTCCATGGAAGTCATGCTTAGGTGTTGAAATTACTTTAAGTTTCTGAAACCAAATGGTGAAAGAGAGCTTCAGCATACTGTTGTTTCAGGGAGTTGAGTATATGGCACATTCCGCACAATTCCCTGCCGGGCTGTTCAAACTCCGGTAACTTAGTGAAACCAGAGGTTAGTGGGAAGATGGATTCCCCAGTGTTGTTTGACAGAATTGCGTATATGGCACTTTTTGCCTAGGGCCCGCCATGGTTTTGGACAAGCTCTAACGTAGTGAAAGCAGTTGTTCGTACCGAGATGATTTCCCCATAGTTTTGTTTCGCACAGTGAATGAAGTGTATTGGTTTTTCCGGCCAGGAGCTGCATAGGTTGTCAAAGCCAGTGCCTACAAACGCACTTACCATGTTGACCCCAGAGAGTTTTCCAGAGTTGCCACTCATATAAACCAGATCGATGTTAATTGAAAGACAACTTCACCAGATTGTTACTTAACAGATTTGGGTAGATGGCAGTTTCCTTGTAAGTCATGCCTAAGTTTTCAAACTATTTTAACGACGTGAAAGCAGATGTTCGGTGACAGTTTCTCACCAGTGGTTTTTCAGAGTTGACTCTCTGGCATTTCCTATAAGCTGCGCATGTTTTCAAACCTTCCAACGTAACGATACATGATGTTCGCTGAAAGGTGGTTTTCGCAAAGTCCAATTTCACAGAATTGAGTGCATGGCACCGTCGGCATAGCCCCGCGCATAACTTTTCAGACACTTCAGGGTGAAACGTGATGCTAGCTGAAGGATGGTTTCACCATGTGTCGATTCACAGAGATGAATGTATGACACAGGGTAGGCCTGCCTATGTCTTCAAAGAGTTCTCTCAGTGAAACCAAGTGTTAGTTGAAGTTTCTTTCACCACAGTATTGTTGGTTACAGAGTTGAATAGATGGCCCTTTCCGTCTCTGTCGCTCATAGAGTTTCAAAGACTTCTAATTTAGTGAAACGAAGTTTTGGTTGAAATAGGGTTTCTCCACAGTGTTGTTTCACAGTGTTGAGTATATGGCACTTGTCCTGTGGGTCCCGCATAGCTTTTCAAACCGTTGTCACTCGATGAAACGGAGGTTGGTTGAAGGTATGTTTCACCACAGCAGTGTTCGACAGAGCGGAGTTTACGGCACTTTAAGTGTTCCTCCCTGTAAGGTGTTTCAATCACATCTAACGTAGTGAAAGCAGATGGTGGTCGGAAGATGGTTTCACCACATTGTTGTTTCACGGTATTGAGTACATGGTTCTATTCTTCTAGGCCAACATTTGCATTCAAACACAACTTAATGAAACCAGATGTTAGGTGAAGGATCATTTCCTCAGAGCGTTGTTTCACAGAGTTGCGTATATGGCACTTTCCGTGTAGGTCATGCGTTGCTTGTCAAACTGCTTTAGTTTTCTGAAACTACATACTCATGAAAGAATCTTCGTCCAGAGTGCTTTTTTTTCAAAGCGTCGAGTATACGGCACTTTCTGCATAAGCCGCGCCTAGGTTTGCAAACACTTCCAACTTAGTGACACGAGCTAGTTGAAAGATGGATTGTCCACGGTATTTTCTCACAGTATCCAGTATGTGTCACTTTCCTCATCATTTCCCACATAGGTTTTCAAACCCTTCTGACTTCGTGATACCAGATGTTACTTGAAAGAGCCTTCCTTCCTGCAAAGTGCAGTTTCACCGAGTTGAATATATGGCACTGTCGGCAGATACCCCGCAAACTTTTTCACAGAGTTATGGCTTGAAACGAGATGTTCGTTGAAAGATCGTTTCACCACAGTGTTGTTTCCACCGAGTTCTGTACGTGGCACTTTCAGCAAAGGCTCCGCATAGTTTCACACCCTTCTCAGTGAACAAGATGTTAGTTGAAGGATGGTTTCCCCACAGTGGTGTTTCCCAAGTGGTGCATATGGCCTTATTCATGCAGGCCCCGCCTGCGGTTGCAAACCCTTCAGTCGTAGAGATACATGAGGTTAGATGACATAGGATTTGCCCACACACATATGTGAAGGGAGTCGAGTATATGGCACTTTCCCCATAAGCCGTGCATAGGTTTTCAAACACTTCAAACTTAGTGCCCCAAGATAATTGATAGATGGATTGTCCACTCTATTTTCTCACAGGGTCCCACAGTATATGTCACTTTCCACATCGTTCCCCACACAGGTTTTACAATGCTCCTCACGTAGTTTCATAAAGATGTTAGCTGAAAAATGCTTCCCTAAGAGTTCAGTTTGAGAGTGGAGTATAGGGCAATTCTGCATAGGTCCCGCAGAGCTTTTCAAACACTTCTAACTTAGGGAAACGAAATGTTAGTTGAAAGATCGTTTCCCCACAGGGTTGTTTCACAGAGTTCAGCATATGGCACTTACCGTGTGGGCTGTGCATAGGTTTCCAAAAGAGTTCACCCTGGGCGAAATCAGATATTAGTTGAAAGAATGGCACTTTCCCCATACGCCGCGCATAGGTTTTCAAACACTTCTAACCTAAATGAAAGAAGAATTGAGTTGAAAGACGGTTTCTCACAGTGTTGTTCCACAGTTGTCAGTATCTTGTACTTCCTGCCTTTTACCCGCATAGTTTTTCAAACGCTCCTTCCTAACTTGGTGCTACAGGATATTACTCTCAAGATGGTTTCCGCAAAGTGCAGGCTGACAGAGGTGAGTGAGTATATGGCACTTTCGGCATAGGCTCCCCATGGGTTTTCTAACGCTTCCAGTTTAGTTATACAAGATGTTGATTGAAAGATGGTTTCCCCACATGTTGTGTCACAGATTTGAGTATATGACCCTTTCCGCATAACCCCCAATAGTCTTCAATTCTCAATGATTGAAACCAGATGTTATTTGAAAGATCTTTTCACCACGTCGTTGTTTCACACAGTTGAGTGTATGGCCCTTAGTTTTTAGGCTTCTCATAGGTTTTCAAACCGTTCTAAGAGGAACGAGATGGTAGTGGAAAGGTGGTTTCCCCACAGTGTTATTTCACAACGTTGAAGGCATGGCATGATCCTCGTGCATAGGCCCCGCATCTGTTTTCAAACACTTGCAACTGATATTAAGAGACAGATTGTTTCCCGACCGTGCTGTTTCACAGAGTCGAGTAAGTGGCGCGTGCACTGTAGCCCCATTATGGTTTTCGAGCCCCATTATGCTTCATTAGAGTGAAGCAAGAGATTAGTTGGAAGATGGATTCCCCACAGAGTGGCTCTAAGGCAGTTTCCTCAAAAGCCCAGCATGGGTTTTCAAACACTTCGTTCGTGAAAGAGGATGTCGGTTGAAAGACCATTTTTCCACATTTTTTTACACAATAGAGTATAAGTCACTCTCGTCAAAATTCCCTGCAAATGGTGACAACACCTGGCAGGGAAGCAAGATGTTATGAAGGATGGTTTCACCACACTGTTGTGGCACAGAGTTGAGTAATCGTACATTCCCCATTGCTGCCTGCGTGGGTTTTCAAACCCTTCTAAATTAGTGAAATCAGACGGTCGTTGAAAGAGGTTCACACCAGAGTGTTGTTTCACAGAGTTGACTATATGGCAACTTGTCTCATAGTTAACCGATCATAAGTTTTCCATCACTTCCAAATTAGTGAAACCGAAAGTTTGTTGAAAGATGGTTCCGCACACTCTGCTTTCACAGATTTGAGTGTAAGGCACTTTCTGCCTAGGCCGCAACCTGGTTTTCACACGTCTAGCTTCGAGAAACCACATGTTAGGTGAAAGGTTTCCCCACCGTCTTCTTCCATAGAGTTGAGTATAAAACTCTCAGATAAGCTGTTGTTTCACAGAGATGAGTGTACGGCACTTTCATTATAAGCTCCGCATAGGTTTTCAAACAATTTCATCTGATTGGAATAAGATTTTAGTGGCAAGCTGTTTCCCCGCAGTGTTTCTTCATACAGTTTTGTAGACGGCACTTTCGTTGTTGGCCCTGCGTGGGTCTTCAAGTACTTCTAACAGTGGAAGCAGATGATAGTTTCACCACACAGTTGTTTCACAAGGTTGAGTACATGGCACTTTTGGTGTCGACTCCACATGGGTTTTCCAACACTTCTAATGTAGTGAAATAGGATTTTGGTTGAAAGACGGTTTCCGCACAGTGTTATTTGCCAGAGTGTATGGCACTTTATACATAGACCCCGCATAAAGTTTTCAAATAGCTATAACAGAACGTAACATGAAAACATAACATAACATAACATAACATAACATAACATAACATGACGTAACTGTAACAGAACGTAACTCAGACATAACATAATAACTCTAACATGGTGGTTGAAGGACGGTTTCTCCACAAAAGGGTGTCCCAACGTGCAGGGACTTGACAGAGTACATGGCACTTTCTGCATAAGCCCCCACGGAGTTCTTCAAACACTTCTAACCAGGTGAAACAGGATATCAGTTGAAAGAAGGTTTCTGCACAGTGTTCTTTTCACAGTGGCTGGTGTATGTAACCTTCCCCCTCGATCCCCACATAGGTCTTCAAACACTTCCAACTGAGCGAAACGAGCTGTTAGTTAAAAGATGATTTTTCCCCACTGTGTTCTTTCACACAGTTGACTCTAGTACACTTTGTAGGCCGTGCATATGTTTTCAAACAGTTCTCAGTGAGACGAGATGCCAGTTGAAAGATGGTTTCTTCCCAGTACTCTCTCACAACGTCACTTTCCCCATCGATCCCCGCATGGGGTTTCCAACACTTCTGACTTAGTGAAAGAGAACGTTGAAAGACGTTTTCCCCACAGTGTTCTTTCATAGAGTGGGAGGCCCTTTCAGTCTGGACCACACAGGAGCTTTCAGACACTTCCAATTTAGTTGAATCAAATGTCACTTGAAAGGTGGTTTCCCCAAAGCCCGGTTGGACAGAGCTGCGTATATATGACCCTTTCCACATCATTCCCTCCATAGGTTTTCAAACATGTTTCTATGGTAGCGACACAAGGTGTTAGTTGAAAGATGGTTTCGCCAAAGTGCAGCTTGACAGAGTTGAGTATATGGCACTTTCTGCATTCATCCCGGCGTAGTTTTGCAAATGCTTCTAACGTCCTAAATCAGGTGGTCACAAGACCTTTTACCCAGAGTGCTCTTTCACACAGTTGACTATATGGCACTTTGTAGGTTTTCAGACAGTTCACAGTGAAACCAGATGTTAGTCGCAAGATTGTTTCCCTACAGCGTCGTTTCACAGAATGGAGTACACGGCCCTTGCGCATAGGCCCTGCAGAAGTTTTCCAACCCTTTTAACTTGGCGACAGCAGATGTGAGTTGGAAGACCGTTTCTCCCCACAGTACGATTTGGCTGTGTCGAGTATACGTCACTTTTCTCATGGTTCCTAGGAGAGTGTTTGAAACACTTCTAACACGGTGAAACAAGATGTTAGTTGAAAGGTGGTTTCCCCAAAAGCTGCTTGACACACTTGAGCATAGGGCACTTTCCGCATAAGCCCCCATAGGTTTTCACATACTTCCAACAAGTGAACCCAGATGCCCTTTGGCTGTGGGGTGAAGCCTGTGGCTTCACCACAGTGAGTTTTACAGAGTTGAGCCTATAGCACTTCCCGCGTAGTACCGGCATAGGTTTGCAAACACTTCTAAGTGGAACAAGAAGAGGTTAATTGAAACGTGGAAACCCCACAGTGTTGTTTCAGAGTTGACTATGTGGCACTTTTGACGCCGGCCCTGCACGGGTGTTCAAATACTTCCAACCTCGTGAAGAGAGACGTTATTGGAAAAATGGCTTCCCCACAGTGACTCACAGAGGTGACTGTATGACACTTTTGGTGTAGTCTCCGCCTGGTTTTCAAAGACTTCTAACTTAGTGAAATATGTTAGTTGGAAGATGGTTCCCCAAGCTCTTGTGTCACAGAGCTGAGTACCTGGCACTTTCCGCCTAGACCCCGAATAGTTTTCAAACCGTTTTCAATTCGTGAGGCCAGATGTTAGCTGAAAGATCGTTTCAGCACACTGTTGTTTCCCACAGTTGAGTATGTGGCACTTAGCCGTTAGGCTTCTCCTAGGTTTTCAAACACTCCTATCTCAGCGAACCCAGACGGTAGTTGAAAGGCGGCTTCCCCACAGTGTAGTTTCCCAGAGGTGAGTGTATGGCACCATCCTGCTACGCCCTGCGTGCGTTTTCAAACACTTGTTACTGAGTGCAACCAGATCTCAGCAGAAAGATGCTTCCCAGATAGACTTGTGTCCCGAGGTGAGTATGAGACACTTTCGGCGTAGGCCCCGCGTGGTTTTCAAACACCTCTAACTTAGTGAAGCGAGAGATGAGTTGGAGGATGGGTTCCACACAGTGGTCTATCTCAGAGTTGCCTATATGGCCCTTTCCGCACAGATCCCGCATAGCTGTGAAGCCATTTTAACTTAGTGAAACTAGATGATAGTTGAAACAACGTTGCCCCACAAGCTTTTCGCAAGGTGATGGCACTTTCCGTGTAGGCTTCACATAGGTTTCCAAACACGTTTCACTTAGTGAGACCCGGGGTAGACCGTGAACGACGGTTTCCTCCCAATGTTCTTTCCCAGAAAGGAGTGTACGGCACTCTCCACTTCGGCCCCGCATGTGTTTTTCAACGCTTGTAATTTAGTGTAACCAGACGTTCAGTGAAAGGTTGTTTCCCCAAGTGTTTGTATCCCTGAGGTGAGTGTCTAGCGCTTTCCCTGTACGCCCCGCATAGGGTTTCAAACTCTTCTAATTTTGTGAAACGAGATCTTTCTTAACGACGGTTTTGCCACACTGTTTTTTTTCACAGAGTTACATACAAGGCACTTTCCGCATAAGCCCTCCATGGGTTTTCCAACATTTATAACGTAGTGAACAAGGTGTGAGCTGAAAGAGTGAAACACTTGTAACTTAGTGACACATGATGACAGTGGAAAAACGCTTTCTCCACAGGATTCTTTCACAGTGGCTGCTATATGTCACCTTCCACGTCGTTTCCAGCATACATTTTCTAAGTTTTCTACGTCAAACAGGATGTTAGTTGGAGGATGGTTTCCTCACTTTGTTGTTTGGCAGAATTGAGTATACGGCCCTGTCGTTATCGGCCCCGCCTGCTTTTTCACGCATTTTTGACTTAGTGATACAAGATGTTAGTTGAGAGATGGTTTGTCCACGGTATTCTCTCACAGGGTCGTGTGTATGTCCCTTTCCTCGTTGTTCCCTGCCTGGCTTGTCAAACCCTTCTAACGTAGGGATACAAGATGTAACTTGAAAGATGGTTTTCGCCAAGTGCACTTCGACAGAGTTGAGTGTACGGTTCTGTCGGCACATGACCCGCATAGTTTGTCCACCACTTCTAATGTAGTGAAGCGATGTGTTACTTGAAAGAGAGTTTCTTCGCTTTGTCGTTTCATAGGTTCTTTGTCACTTGCCGCGTAGACCCTGCCTAAGTTTTCAAACGGTGGTGACTGACTGAAATCAGGTGCTAGTTGAAAGATGTTTTCAGCACAGTGTGTTTTCCCAGAGTTGAGCATCTCGCACTTCCCGTCTAGTCCGTGCTTAGATTTCCAGACTCTTCTATCTTGGTGGAACAAGAAGTTACTTGCAAGGTGGTTTGTCCAGAGTACTCTCTCACAGCGTCGACTATGGGTCACTTTGCACATCGTTCCCCGCATAGGTTTTGAAACGCTTCTAATGTAGGGATGGAAGCTGTTAGTTGGAAAGATGGTTGCCACAAAGTGCAGTTTGACATTATGAGCCGTGCCTAGGTTTTCAGTGAGTTCTCACTCGGTGAAACCAGATGGCAGTTGGAAGATTGTTGCACCGCAACGTTGTTTCACAGAGTGGAGTATATGACACTATCCGCCTAGGCCCCGCGTGTGTATCCAAACATTGCACACTTCGTGAAAGACGCTCTAAGGTGAAAGAGTATTTCCCCCGAGTGTTTCAGAGTGGAGTATAGGGAACTTGCCACGTAGATCGTGCATAGGTTTTCAAACATTTTAACTTTGTGAAACCAGATGGTAGGCGAAAGATTCCTTCTCCACCCTGTTGGTTCACAGAGTTGTGTATATGACACTATCCTCCTAAGCCGCGCAAGGGTTTTCAAAGGCGTCTCCCTTAGTGACACAAGTTGTCACTTGAAAGATGGTTTGTCCACAGTAGTCTCTCACAGGGTCGATTAAAGGTCATTTTCCGCATCATTCCCCGCATAGGTTTGCAAACACTTCTACCTTCGTGAAGGAAGATGGTAGTGGAAATTTGGTTGTTGCAGGCTGTAGGGTGACAGGTTTGAGTAGTTGGCACTATTGGCCTAGGCTCCGCGTAGCTATTCAAAGACTTCTAACCTTGTGAAACGGGATGCTACTTGAAAGACGCTTTCTCCCCCTGTTGTTTCACAGAGATGAGTATACGACCCTTGTCCTGTAGGCCTTGCATAGGTGTTCCAATGAGTTCTCACTTAGCGAAATCAAATGTTACTTGAAAGAATGTTCCACCCACAGTTATTTTCAGAGAATGCAGCCTATGGCACTATCTGCCTAGGCCCCACATGTGCATTGCAACGTTTGTAGCTTGGTGAAAGGAAGCTTTAGGGGAAAGATTTCCCTTCCCCACAGTGCTGTTTTACAGAGTGGAATATATGGCCCGTTGCCTGTAGACCCGCCGTTCCTTTTCCACCAATTCTGAGATCAGATGCTAGAGGGACGACGCCTTCGCCACAGTGCTGTTTCACAAAGTTGAGGACAAGGCACTTTCCTCATAGAGTTCGCATAACGTTTCAAACCCTTCTCACCATACGACAAGGTGACAGAACGATAACCTCCCCGGCCTTTCATAGAGTTGCGTCTACTGCACTCTCTGAGTAGGTTTTCCAATAGTTCTCACTGGGTGAAATCCGATGTTAGTTGAGGGAATGTTTCACCCAGCATATTTCACAGAAGGTAGTAAATGGCACTATCGGCCTGGGCCCCGCACGTGTGTTCAAACATCTGTAGCTCTAGTGGAAGCAGGTTTCAGGTGAAACGTGGCTTCACCACAGTGTTGTTTCAACAGTTGCGCATATGGCACGTTCCATGGAAGTCATGCTTAGGTGTTGAAATTACTTTAAGTTTCTGAAACCAAATGGTGAAAGAGAGCTTCAGCATACTGTTGTTTCAGGGAGTTGAGTATATGGCACATTCCGCACAATTCCCTGCCGGGCTGTTCAAACTCCGGTAACTTAGTGAAACCAGAGGTTAGTGGGAAGATGGATTCCCCAGTGTTGTTTGACAGAATTGCGTATATGGCACTTTTTGCCTAGGGCCCGCCATGGTTTTGGACAAGCTCTAACGTAGTGAAAGCAGTTGTTCGTACCGAGATGATTTCCCCATAGTTTTGTTTCGCACAGTGAATGAAGTGTATTGGTTTTTCCGGCCAGGAGCTGCATAGGTTGTCAAAGCCAGTGCCTACAAACGCACTTACCATGTTGACCCCAGAGAGTTTTCCAGAGTTGCCACTCATATAAACCAGATCGATGTTAATTGAAAGACAACTTCACCAGATTGTTACTTAACAGATTTGGGTAGATGGCAGTTTCCTTGTAAGTCATGCCTAAGTTTTCAAACTATTTTAACGACGTGAAAGCAGATGTTCGGTGACAGTTTCTCACCAGTGGTTTTTCAGAGTTGACTCTCTGGCATTTCCTATAAGCTGCGCATGTTTTCAAACCTTCCAACGTAACGATACATGATGTTCGCTGAAAGGTGGTTTTCGCAAAGTCCAATTTCACAGAATTGAGTGCATGGCACCGTCGGCATAGCCCCGCGCATAACTTTTCAGACACTTCAGGGTGAAACGTGATGCTAGCTGAAGGATGGTTTCACCATGTGTCGATTCACAGAGATGAATGTATGACACAGGGTAGGCCTGCCTATGTCTTCAAAGAGTTCTCTCAGTGAAACCAAGTGTTAGTTGAAGTTTCTTTCACCACAGTATTGTTGGTTACAGAGTTGAATAGATGGCCCTTTCCGTCTCTGTCGCTCATAGAGTTTCAAAGACTTCTAATTTAGTGAAACGAAGTTTTGGTTGAAATAGGGTTTCTCCACAGTGTTGTTTCACAGTGTTGAGTATATGGCACTTGTCCTGTGGGTCCCGCATAGCTTTTCAAACCGTTGTCACTCGATGAAACGGAGGTTGGTTGAAGGTATGTTTCACCACAGCAGTGTTCGACAGAGCGGAGTTTACGGCACTTTAAGTGTTCCTCCCTGTAAGGTGTTTCAATCACATCTAACGTAGTGAAAGCAGATGGTGGTCGGAAGATGGTTTCACCACATTGTTGTTTCACGGTATTGAGTACATGGTTCTATTCTTCTAGGCCAACATTTGCATTCAAACACAACTTAATGAAACCAGATGTTAGGTGAAGGATCATTTCCTCAGAGCGTTGTTTCACAGAGTTGCGTATATGGCACTTTCCGTGTAGGTCATGCGTTGCTTGTCAAACTGCTTTAGTTTTCTGAAACTACATACTCATGAAAGAATCTTCGTCCAGAGTGCTTTTTTTTCAAAGCGTCGAGTATACGGCACTTTCTGCATAAGCCGCGCCTAGGTTTGCAAACACTTCCAACTTAGTGACACGAGCTAGTTGAAAGATGGATTGTCCACGGTATTTTCTCACAGTATCCAGTATGTGTCACTTTCCTCATCATTACCCACATAGGTTTTCAAACCCTTCTGACTTCGTGATACCAGATGTTACTTGAAAGAGCCTTCCTTCCTGCAAAGTGCAGTTTCACCGAGTTGAATATATGGCACTGTCGGCAGATACCCCGCAAACTTTTTCACAGAGTTATGGCTTGAAACGAGATGTTCGTTGAAAGATCGTTTCACCACAGTGTTGTTTCCACCGAGTTCTGTACGTGGCACTTTCAGCAAAGGCTCCGCATAGTTTCACACCCTTCTCAGTGAACAAGATGTTAGTTGAAGGATGGTTTCCCCACAGTGGTGTTTCCCAAGTGGTGCATATGGCCTTATTCATGCAGGCCCCGCCTGCGGTTGCAAACCCTTCAGTCGTAGAGATACATGAGGTTAGATGACATAGGATTTGCCCACACACATATGTGAAGGGAGTCGAGTATATGGCACTTTCCCCATAAGCCGTGCATAGGTTTTCAAACACTTCAAACTTAGTGCCCCAAGATAATTGATAGATGGATTGTCCACTCTATTTTCTCACAGGGTCCCACAGTATATGTCACTTTCCACATCGTTCCCCACACAGGTTTTACAATGCTCCTCACGTAGTTTCATAAAGATGTTAGCTGAAAAATGCTTCCCTAAGAGTTCAGTTTGAGAGTGGAGTATAGGGCAATTCTGCATAGGTCCCGCAGAGCTTTTCAAACACTTCTAACTTAGGGAAACGAAATGTTAGTTGAAAGATCGTTTCCCCACAGGGTTGTTTCACAGAGTTCAGCATATGGCACTTACCGTGTGGGCTGTGCATAGGTTTCCAAAAGAGTTCACCCTGGGCGAAATCAGATATTAGTTGAAAGAATGGCACTTTCCCCATACGCCGCGCATAGGTTTTCAAACACTTCTAACCTAAATGAAAGAAGAATTGAGTTGAAAGACGGTTTCTCACAGTGTTGTTCCACAGTTGTCAGTATCTTGTACTTCCTGCCTTTTACCCGCATAGTTTTTCAAACGCTCCTTCCTAACTTGGTGCTACAGGATATTACTCTCAAGATGGTTTCCGCAAAGTGCAGGCTGACAGAGGTGAGTGAGTATATGGCACTTTCGGCATAGGCTCCCCATGGGTTTTCTAACGCTTCCAGTTTAGTTATACAAGATGTTGATTGAAAGATGGTTTCCCCACATGTTGTGTCACAGATTTGAGTATATGACCCTTTCCGCATAACCCCCAATAGTCTTCAATTCTCAATGATTGAAACCAGATGTTATTTGAAAGATCTTTTCACCACGTCGTTGTTTCACACAGTTGAGTGTATGGCCCTTAGTTTTTAGGCTTCTCATAGGTTTTCAAACCGTTCTAAGAGGAACGAGATGGTAGTGGAAAGGTGGTTTCCCCACAGTGTTATTTCACAACGTTGAAGGCATGGCATGATCCTCGTGCATAGGCCCCGCATCTGTTTTCAAACACTTGCAACTGATATTAAGAGACAGATTGTTTCCCGACCGTGCTGTTTCACAGAGTCGAGTAAGTGGCGCGTGCACTGTAGCCCCATTATGGTTTTCGAGCCCCATTATGCTTCATTAGAGTGAAGCAAGAGATTAGTTGGAAGATGGATTCCCCACAGAGTGGCTCTAAGGCAGTTTCCTCAAAAGCCCAGCATGGGTTTTCAAACACTTCGTTCGTGAAAGAGGATGTCGGTTGAAAGACCATTTTTCCACATTTTTTTACACAATAGAGTATAAGTCACTCTCGTCAAAATTCCCTGCAAATGGTGACAACACCTGGCAGGGAAGCAAGATGTTATGAAGGATGGTTTCACCACACTGTTGTGGCACAGAGTTGAGTAATCGTACATTCCCCATTGCTGCCTGCGTGGGTTTTCAAACCCTTCTAAATTAGTGAAATCAGACGGTCGTTGAAAGAGGTTCACACCAGAGTGTTGTTTCACAGAGTTGACTATATGGCAACTTGTCTCATAGTTAACCGATCATAAGTTTTCCATCACTTCCAAATTAGTGAAACCGAAAGTTTGTTGAAAGATGGTTCCGCACACTCTGCTTTCACAGATTTGAGTGTAAGGCACTTTCTGCATAGGCCGCAACCTGGTTTTCACACGTCTAGCTTCGAGAAACCACATGTTAGGTGAAAGGTTTCCCCACCGTCTTCTTCCATAGAGTTGAGTATAAAACTCTCAGATAAGCTGTTGTTTCACAGAGATGAGTGTACGGCACTTTCATTATAAGCTCCGCATAGGTTTTCAAACAATTTCATCTGATTGGAATAAGATTTTAGTGGCAAGCTGTTTCCCCGCAGTGTTTCTTCATACAGTTTTGTAGACGGCACTTTCGTTGTTGGCCCTGCGTGGGTCTTCAAGTACTTCTAACAGTGGAAGCAGATGATAGTTTCACCACACAGTTGTTTCACAAGGTTGAGTACATGGCACTTTTGGTGTCGACTCCACATGGGTTTTCCAACACTTCTAATGTAGTGAAATAGGATTTTGGTTGAAAGACGGTTTCCGCACAGTGTTATTTGCCAGAGTGTATGGCACTTTATACATAGACCCCGCATAAAGTTTTCAAATAGCTATAACAGAACGTAACATGAAAACATAACATAACATAACATAACATAACATAACATAACATGACGTAACTGTAACAGAACGTAACTCAGACATAACATAATAACTCTAACATGGTGGTTGAAGGACGGTTTCTCCACAAAAGGGTGTCCCAACGTGCAGGGACTTGACAGAGTACATGGCACTTTCTGCATAAGCCCCCACGGAGTTCTTCAAACACTTCTAACCAGGTGAAACAGGATATCAGTTGAAAGAAGGTTTCTGCACAGTGTTCTTTTCACAGTGGCTGGTGTATGTAACCTTCCCCCTCGATCCCCACATAGGTCTTCAAACACTTCCAACTGAGCGAAACGAGCTGTTAGTTAAAAGATGATTTTTCCCCACTGTGTTCTTTCACACAGTTGACTCTAGTACACTTTGTAGGCCGTGCATATGTTTTCAAACAGTTCTCAGTGAGACGAGATGCCAGTTGAAAGATGGTTTCTTCCCAGTACTCTCTCACAACGTCACTTTCCCCATCGATCCCCGCATGGGGTTTCCAACACTTCTGACTTAGTGAAAGAGAACGTTGAAAGACGTTTTCCCCACAGTGTTCTTTCATAGAGTGGGAGGCCCTTTCAGTCTGGACCACACAGGAGCTTTCAGACACTTCCAATTTAGTTGAATCAAATGTCACTTGAAAGGTGGTTTCCCCAAAGCCCGGTTGGACAGAGCTGCGTATATATGACCCTTTCCACATCATTCCCTCCATAGGTTTTCAAACATGTTTCTATGGTAGCGACACAAGGTGTTAGTTGAAAGATGGTTTCGCCAAAGTGCAGCTTGACAGAGTTGAGTATATGGCACTTTCTGCATTCATCCCGGCGTAGTTTTGCAAATGCTTCTAACGTCCTAAATCAGGTGGTCACAAGACCTTTTACCCAGAGTGCTCTTTCACACAGTTGACTATATGGCACTTTGTAGGTTTTCAGACAGTTCACAGTGAAACCAGATGTTAGTCGCAAGATTGTTTCCCTACAGCGTCGTTTCACAGAATGGAGTACACGGCCCTTGCGCATAGGCCCTGCAGAAGTTTTCCAACCCTTTTAACTTGGCGACAGCAGATGTGAGTTGGAAGACCGTTTCTCCCCACAGTACGATTTGGCTGTGTCGAGTATACGTCACTTTTCTCATGGTTCCTAGGAGAGTGTTTGAAACACTTCTAACACGGTGAAACAAGATGTTAGTTGAAAGGTGGTTTCCCCAAAAGCTGCTTGACACACTTGAGCATAGGGCACTTTCCGCATAAGCCCCCATAGGTTTTCACATACTTCCAACAAGTGAACCCAGATGCCCTTTGGCTGTGGGGTGAAGCCTGTGGCTTCACCACAGTGAGTTTTACAGAGTTGAGCCTATAGCACTTCCCGCGTAGTACCGGCATAGGTTTGCAAACACTTCTAAGTGGAACAAGAAGAGGTTAATTGAAACGTGGAAACCCCACAGTGTTGTTTCAGAGTTGACTATGTGGCAC
The DNA here is from genome assembly GCF_024362965.1 of Panthera pardus. Taxonomy (NCBI): domain Eukaryota; kingdom Metazoa; phylum Chordata; class Mammalia; order Carnivora; family Felidae; genus Panthera; species Panthera pardus. The sequence continues at coordinate 124,923 of NW_026526669.1, read as the reverse complement.
TTTTGACGCCGGCCCTGCACGGGTGTTCAAATACTTCCAACCTCGTGAAGAGAGACGTTATTGGAAAAATGGCTTCCCCACAGTGACTCACAGAGGTGACTGTATGACACTTTTGGTGTAGTCTCCGCCCGGTTTTCAAAGACTTCTAACTTAGTGAAATATGTTAGTTGGAAGATGGTTCCCCAAGCTCTTGTGTCACAGAGCTGAGTACCTGGCACTTTCCGCCTAGACCCCGAATAGTTTTCAAACCGTTTTCAATTCGTGAGGCCAGATGTTAGCTGAAAGATCGTTTCAGCACACTGTTGTTTCCCACAGTTGAGTATGTGGCACTTAGCCGTTAGGCTTCTCCTAGGTTTTCAAACACTCCTATCTCAGCGAACCCAGACGGTAGTTGAAAGGCGGCTTCCCCACAGTGTAGTTTCCCAGAGGTGAGTGTATGGCACCATCCTGCTACGCCCTGCGTGCGTTTTCAAACACTTGTTACTGAGTGCAACCAGATCTCAGCAGAAAGATGCTTCCCAGATAGACTTGTGTCCCGAGGTGAGTATGAGACACTTTCGGCGTAGGCCCCGCGTGGTTTTCAAACACCTCTAACTTAGTGAAGCGAGAGATGAGTTGGAGGATGGGTTCCACACAGTGGTCTATCTCAGAGTTGCCTATATGGCCCTTTCCGCACAGATCCCGCATAGCTGTGAAGCCATTTTAACTTAGTGAAACTAGATGATAGTTGAAACAACGTTGCCCCACAAGCTTTTCGCAAGGTGATGGCACTTTCCGTGTAGGCTTCACATAGGTTTCCAAACACGTTTCACTTAGTGAGACCCGGGGTAGACCGTGAACGACGGTTTCCTCCCAATGTTCTTTCCCAGAAAGGAGTGTACGGCACTCTCCACTTCGGCCCCGCATGTGTTTTTCAACGCTTGTAATTTAGTGTAACCAGACGTTCAGTGAAAGGTTGTTTCCCCAAGTGTTTGTATCCCTGAGGTGAGTGTCTAGCGCTTTCCCTGTACGCCCCGCATAGGGTTTCAAACTCTTCTAATTTTGTGAAACGAGATCTTTCTTAACGACGGTTTTGCCACACTGTTTTTTTTCACAGAGTTACATACAAGGCACTTTCCGCATAAGCCCTCCATGGGTTTTCCAACATTTATAACGTAGTGAACAAGGTGTGAGCTGAAAGAGTGAAACACTTGTAACTTAGTGACACATGATGACAGTGGAAAAACGCTTTCTCCACAGGATTCTTTCACAGTGGCTGCTATATGTCACCTTCCACGTCGTTTCCAGCATACATTTTCTAAGTTTTCTACGTCAAACAGGATGTTAGTTGGAGGATGGTTTCCTCACTTTGTTGTTTGGCAGAATTGAGTATACGGCCCTGTCGTTATCGGCCCCGCCTGCTTTTTCACGCATTTTTGACTTAGTGATACAAGATGTTAGTTGAGAGATGGTTTGTCCACGGTATTCTCTCACAGGGTCGTGTGTATGTCCCTTTCCTCGTTGTTCCCTGCCTGGCTTGTCAAACCCTTCTAACGTAGGGATACAAGATGTAACTTGAAAGATGGTTTTCGCCAAGTGCACTTCGACAGAGTTGAGTGTACGGTTCTGTCGGCACATGACCCGCATAGTTTGTCCACCACTTCTAATGTAGTGAAGCGATGTGTTACTTGAAAGAGAGTTTCTTCGCTTTGTCGTTTCATAGGTTCTTTGTCACTTGCCGCGTAGACCCTGCCTAAGTTTTCAAACGGTGGTGACTGACTGAAATCAGGTGCTAGTTGAAAGATGTTTTCAGCACAGTGTGTTTTCCCAGAGTTGAGCATCTCGCACTTCCCGTCTAGTCCGTGCTTAGATTTCCAGACTCTTCTATCTTGGTGGAACAAGAAGTTACTTGCAAGGTGGTTTGTCCAGAGTACTCTCTCACAGCGTCGACTATGGGTCACTTTGCACATCGTTCCCCGCATAGGTTTTGAAACGCTTCTAATGTAGGGATGGAAGCTGTTAGTTGGAAAGATGGTTGCCACAAAGTGCAGTTTGACATTATGAGCCGTGCCTAGGTTTTCAGTGAGTTCTCACTCGGTGAAACCAGATGGCAGTTGGAAGATTGTTGCACCGCAACGTTGTTTCACAGAGTGGAGTATATGACACTATCCGCCTAGGCCCCGCGTGTGTATCCAAACATTGCACACTTCGTGAAAGACGCTCTAAGGTGAAAGAGTATTTCCCCCGAGTGTTTCAGAGTGGAGTATAGGGAACTTGCCACGTAGATCGTGCATAGGTTTTCAAACATTTTAACTTTGTGAAACCAGATGGTAGGCGAAAGATTCCTTCTCCACCCTGTTGGTTCACAGAGTTGTGTATATGACACTATCCTCCTAAGCCGCGCAAGGGTTTTCAAAGGCGTCTCCCTTAGTGACACAAGTTGTCACTTGAAAGATGGTTTGTCCACAGTAGTCTCTCACAGGGTCGATTAAAGGTCATTTTCCGCATCATTCCCCGCATAGGTTTGCAAACACTTCTACCTTCGTGAAGGAAGATGGTAGTGGAAATTTGGTTGTTGCAGGCTGTAGGGTGACAGGTTTGAGTAGTTGGCACTATTGGCCTAGGCTCCGCGTAGCTATTCAAAGACTTCTAACCTTGTGAAACGGGATGCTACTTGAAAGACGCTTTCTCCCCCTGTTGTTTCACAGAGATGAGTATACGACCCTTGTCCTGTAGGCCTTGCATAGGTGTTCCAATGAGTTCTCACTTAGCGAAATCAAATGTTACTTGAAAGAATGTTCCACCCACAGTTATTTTCAGAGAATGCAGCCTATGGCACTATCTGCCTAGGCCCCACATGTGCATTGCAACGTTTGTAGCTTGGTGAAAGGAAGCTTTAGGGGAAAGATTTCCCTTCCCCACAGTGCTGTTTTACAGAGTGGAATATATGGCCCGTTGCCTGTAGACCCGCCGTTCCTTTTCCACCAATTCTGAGATCAGATGCTAGAGGGACGACGCCTTCGCCACAGTGCTGTTTCACAAAGTTGAGGACAAGGCACTTTCCTCATAGAGTTCGCATAACGTTTCAAACCCTTCTCACCATACGACAAGGTGACAGAACGATAACCTCCCCGGCCTTTCATAGAGTTGCGTCTACTGCACTCTCTGAGTAGGTTTTCCAATAGTTCTCACTGGGTGAAATCCGATGTTAGTTGAGGGAATGTTTCACCCAGCATATTTCACAGAAGGTAGTAAATGGCACTATCGGCCTGGGCCCCGCACGTGTGTTCAAACATCTGTAGCTCTAGTGGAAGCAGGTTTCAGGTGAAACGTGGCTTCACCACAGTGTTGTTTCAACAGTTGCGCATATGGCACGTTCCATGGAAGTCATGCTTAGGTGTTGAAATTACTTTAAGTTTCTGAAACCAAATGGTGAAAGAGAGCTTCAGCATACTGTTGTTTCAGGGAGTTGAGTATATGGCACATTCCGCACAATTCCCTGCCGGGCTGTTCAAACTCCGGTAACTTAGTGAAACCAGAGGTTAGTGGGAAGATGGATTCCCCAGTGTTGTTTGACAGAATTGCGTATATGGCACTTTTTGCCTAGGGCCCGCCATGGTTTTGGACAAGCTCTAACGTAGTGAAAGCAGTTGTTCGTACCGAGATGATTTCCCCATAGTTTTGTTTCGCACAGTGAATGAAGTGTATTGGTTTTTCCGGCCAGGAGCTGCATAGGTTGTCAAAGCCAGTGCCTACAAACGCACTTACCATGTTGACCCCAGAGAGTTTTCCAGAGTTGCCACTCATATAAACCAGATCGATGTTAATTGAAAGACAACTTCACCAGATTGTTACTTAACAGATTTGGGTAGATGGCAGTTTCCTTGTAAGTCATGCCTAAGTTTTCAAACTATTTTAACGACGTGAAAGCAGATGTTCGGTGACAGTTTCTCACCAGTGGTTTTTCAGAGTTGACTCTCTGGCATTTCCTATAAGCTGCGCATGTTTTCAAACCTTCCAACGTAACGATACATGATGTTCGCTGAAAGGTGGTTTTCGCAAAGTCCAATTTCACAGAATTGAGTGCATGGCACCGTCGGCATAGCCCCGCGCATAACTTTTCAGACACTTCAGGGTGAAACGTGATGCTAGCTGAAGGATGGTTTCACCATGTGTCGATTCACAGAGATGAATGTATGACACAGGGTAGGCCTGCCTATGTCTTCAAAGAGTTCTCTCAGTGAAACCAAGTGTTAGTTGAAGTTTCTTTCACCACAGTATTGTTGGTTACAGAGTTGAATAGATGGCCCTTTCCGTCTCTGTCGCTCATAGAGTTTCAAAGACTTCTAATTTAGTGAAACGAAGTTTTGGTTGAAATAGGGTTTCTCCACAGTGTTGTTTCACAGTGTTGAGTATATGGCACTTGTCCTGTGGGTCCCGCATAGCTTTTCAAACCGTTGTCACTCGATGAAACGGAGGTTGGTTGAAGGTATGTTTCACCACAGCAGTGTTCGACAGAGCGGAGTTTACGGCACTTTAAGTGTTCCTCCCTGTAAGGTGTTTCAATCACATCTAACGTAGTGAAAGCAGATGGTGGTCGGAAGATGGTTTCACCACATTGTTGTTTCACGGTATTGAGTACATGGTTCTATTCTTCTAGGCCAACATTTGCATTCAAACACAACTTAATGAAACCAGATGTTAGGTGAAGGATCATTTCCTCAGAGCGTTGTTTCACAGAGTTGCGTATATGGCACTTTCCGTGTAGGTCATGCGTTGCTTGTCAAACTGCTTTAGTTTTCTGAAACTACATACTCATGAAAGAATCTTCGTCCAGAGTGCTTTTTTTTCAAAGCGTCGAGTATACGGCACTTTCTGCATAAGCCGCGCCTAGGTTTGCAAACACTTCCAACTTAGTGACACGAGCTAGTTGAAAGATGGATTGTCCACGGTATTTTCTCACAGTATCCAGTATGTGTCACTTTCCTCATCATTTCCCACATAGGTTTTCAAACCCTTCTGACTTCGTGATACCAGATGTTACTTGAAAGAGCCTTCCTTCCTGCAAAGTGCAGTTTCACCGAGTTGAATATATGGCACTGTCGGCAGATACCCCGCAAACTTTTTCACAGAGTTATGGCTTGAAACGAGATGTTCGTTGAAAGATCGTTTCACCACAGTGTTGTTTCCACCGAGTTCTGTACGTGGCACTTTCAGCAAAGGCTCCGCATAGTTTCACACCCTTCTCAGTGAACAAGATGTTAGTTGAAGGATGGTTTCCCCACAGTGGTGTTTCCCAAGTGGTGCATATGGCCTTATTCATGCAGGCCCCGCCTGCGGTTGCAAACCCTTCAGTCGTAGAGATACATGAGGTTAGATGACATAGGATTTGCCCACACACATATGTGAAGGGAGTCGAGTATATGGCACTTTCCCCATAAGCCGTGCATAGGTTTTCAAACACTTCAAACTTAGTGCCCCAAGATAATTGATAGATGGATTGTCCACTCTATTTTCTCACAGGGTCCCACAGTATATGTCACTTTCCACATCGTTCCCCACACAGGTTTTACAATGCTCCTCACGTAGTTTCATAAAGATGTTAGCTGAAAAATGCTTCCCTAAGAGTTCAGTTTGAGAGTGGAGTATAGGGCAATTCTGCATAGGTCCCGCAGAGCTTTTCAAACACTTCTAACTTAGGGAAACGAAATGTTAGTTGAAAGATCGTTTCCCCACAGGGTTGTTTCACAGAGTTCAGCATATGGCACTTACCGTGTGGGCTGTGCATAGGTTTCCAAAAGAGTTCACCCTGGGCGAAATCAGATATTAGTTGAAAGAATGGCACTTTCCCCATACGCCGCGCATAGGTTTTCAAACACTTCTAACCTAAATGAAAGAAGAATTGAGTTGAAAGACGGTTTCTCACAGTGTTGTTCCACAGTTGTCAGTATCTTGTACTTCCTGCCTTTTACCCGCATAGTTTTTCAAACGCTCCTTCCTAACTTGGTGCTACAGGATATTACTCTCAAGATGGTTTCCGCAAAGTGCAGGCTGACAGAGGTGAGTGAGTATATGGCACTTTCGGCATAGGCTCCCCATGGGTTTTCTAACGCTTCCAGTTTAGTTATACAAGATGTTGATTGAAAGATGGTTTCCCCACATGTTGTGTCACAGATTTGAGTATATGACCCTTTCCGCATAACCCCCAATAGTCTTCAATTCTCAATGATTGAAACCAGATGTTATTTGAAAGATCTTTTCACCACGTCGTTGTTTCACACAGTTGAGTGTATGGCCCTTAGTTTTAGGCTTCTCATAGGTTTTCAAACCGTTCTAAGAGGAACGAGATGGTAGTGGAAAGGTGGTTTCCCCACAGTGTTATTTCACAACGTTGAAGGCATGGCATGATCCTCGTGCATAGGCCCCGCATCTGTTTTCAAACACTTGCAACTGATATTAAGAGACAGATTGTTTCCCGACCGTGCTGTTTCACAGAGTCGAGTAAGTGGCGCGTGCACTGTAGCCCCATTATGGTTTTCGAGCCCCATTATGCTTCATTAGAGTGAAGCAAGAGATTAGTTGGAAGATGGATTCCCCACAGAGTGGCTCTAAGGCAGTTTCCTCAAAAGCCCAGCATGGGTTTTCAAACACTTCGTTCGTGAAAGAGGATGTCGGTTGAAAGACCATTTTTTCCACATTTTTTTACACAATAGAGTATAAGTCACTCTCGTCAAAATTCCCTGCAAATGGTGACAACACCTGGCAGGGAAGCAAGATGTTATGAAGGATGGTTTCACCACACTGTTGTGGCACAGAGTTGAGTAATCGTACATTCCCCATTGCTGCCTGCGTGGGTTTTCAAACCCTTCTAAATTAGTGAAATCAGACGGTCGTTGAAAGAGGTTCACACCAGAGTGTTGTTTCACAGAGTTGACTATATGGCAACTTGTCTCATAGTTAACCGATCATAAGTTTTCCATCACTTCCAAATTAGTGAAACCGAAAGTTTGTTGAAAGATGGTTCCGCACACTCTGCTTTCACAGATTTGAGTGTAAGGCACTTTCTGCATAGGCCGCAACCTGGTTTTCACACGTCTAGCTTCGAGAAACCACATGTTAGGTGAAAGGTTTCCCACCGTCTTCTTCATAGAGTTGAGTATAAAACTCTCAGATAAGCTGTTGTTTCACAGAGATGAGTGTACGGCACTTTCATTATAAGCTCCGCATAGGTTTTCAAACAATTTCATCTGATTGGAATAAGATTTTAGTGGCAAGCTGTTTCCCCGCAGTGTTTCTTCATACAGTTTTGTAGACGGCACTTTCGTTGTTGGCCCTGCGTGGGTCTTCAAGTACTTCTAACAGTGGAAGCAGATGATAGTTTCACCACACAGTTGTTTCACAAGGTTGAGTACATGGCACTTTTGGTGTCGACTCCACATGGGTTTTCCAACACTTCTAATGTAGTGAAATAGGATTTTGGTTGAAAGACGGTTTCCGCACAGTGTTATTTGCCAGAGTGTATGGCACTTTATACATAGACCCCGCATAAAGTTTTCAAATAGCTATAACAGAACGTAACATGAAAACATAACATAACATAACATAACATAACATAACATAACATAACATGACGTAACTGTAACAGAACGTAACTCAGACATAACATAATAACTCTAACATGGTGGTTGAAGGACGGTTTCTCCACAAAAGGGTGTCCCAACGTGCAGGGACTTGACAGAGTACATGGCACTTTCTGCATAAGCCCCCACGGAGTTCTTCAAACACTTCTAACCAGGTGAAACAGGATATCAGTTGAAAGAAGGTTTCTGCACAGTGTTCTTTTCACAGTGGCTGGTGTATGTAACCTTCCCCCTCGATCCCCACATAGGTCTTCAAACACTTCCAACTGAGCGAAACGAGCTGTTAGTTAAAAGATGATTTTTCCCCACTGTGTTCTTTCACACAGTTGGCTCTAGTACACTTTGTAGGCCGTGCATATGTTTTCAAACAGTTCTCAGTGAGACGAGATGCCAGTTGAAAGATGGTTTCTTCCCAGTACTCTCTCACAACGTCACTTTCCCCATCGATCCCCGCATGGGGTTTCCAACACTTCTGACTTAGTGAAAGAGAACGTTGAAAGACGTTTTCCCCACAGTGTTCTTTCATAGAGAGTGGGAGGCCCTTTCAGTCTGGACCACACAGGAGCTTTCAGACACTTCCAATTTAGTTGAATCAAATGTCACTTGAAAGGTAGTTTCCCCAAAGCCCGGTTGGACAGAGCTGCGTATATATGACCCTTTCCACATCATTCCCTCCATAGGTTTTCAAACATGTTTCTATGGTAGCGACACAAGGTGTTAGTTGAAAGATGGTTTCGCCAAAGTGCAGCTTGACAGAGTTGAGTATATGGCACTTTCTGCATTCATCCCGGCGTAGTTTTGCAAATGCTTCTAACGTCCTAAATCAGGTGGTCACAAGACCTTTTACCCAGAGTGCTCTTTCACACAGTTGACTATATGGCACTTTGTAGGTTTTCAGACAGTTCACAGTGAAACCAGATGTTAGTCGCAAGATTGTTTCCCTACAGCGTCGTTTCACAGAATGGAGTACACGGCCCTTGCGCATAGGCCCTGCAGAAGTTTTCCAACCCTTTTAACTTGGCGACAGCAGATGTGAGTTGGAAGACCGTTTCTCCCCACAGTACGATTTGGCTGTGTCGAGTATACGTCACTTTTCTCATGGTTCCTAGGAGAGTGTTTGAAACACTTCTAACACGGTGAAACAAGATGTTAGTTGAAAGGTGGTTTCCCCAAAAGCTGCTTGACACACTTGAGCATAGGGCACTTTCCGCATAAGCCCCCATAGGTTTTCACATACTTCCAACAAGTGAACCCAGATGCCCTTTGGCTGTGGGGTGAAGCCTGTGGCTTCACCACAGTGAGTTTTACAGAGTTGAGCCTATAGCACTTCCCGCGTAGTACCGGCATAGGTTTGCAAACACTTCTAAGTGGAACAAGAAGAGGTTAATTGAAACGTGGAAACCCCACAGTGTTGTTTCAGAGTTGACTATGTGGCACTTTTGACGCCGGCCCTGCACGGGTGTTCAAATACTTCCAACCTCGTGAAGAGAGACGTTATTGGAAAAATGGCTTCCCCACAGTGACTCACAGAGGTGACTGTATGACACTTTTGGTGTAGTCTCCGCCCGGTTTTCAAAGACTTCTAACTTAGTGAAATATGTTAGTTGGAAGATGGTTCCCCAAGCTCTTGTGTCACAGAGCTGAGTACCTGGCACTTTCCGCCTAGACCCCGAATAGTTTTCAAACCGTTTTCAATTCGTGAGGCCAGATGTTAGCTGAAAGATCGTTTCAGCACACTGTTGTTTCCCACAGTTGAGTATGTGGCACTTAGCCGTTAGGCTTCTCCTAGGTTTTCAAACACTCCTATCTCAGCGAACCCAGACGGTAGTTGAAAGGCGGCTTCCCCACAGTGTAGTTTCCCAGAGGTGAGTGTATGGCACCATCCTGCTACGCCCTGCGTGCGTTTTCAAACACTTGTTACTGAGTGCAACCAGATCTCAGCAGAAAGATGCTTCCCAGATAGACTTGTGTCCCGAGGTGAGTATGAGACACTTTCGGCGTAGGCCCCGCGTGGTTTTCAAACACCTCTAACTTAGTGAAGCGAGAGATGAGTTGGAGGATGGGTTCCACACAGTGGTCTATCTCAGAGTTGCCTATATGGCCCTTTCCGCACAGATCCCGCATAGCTGTGAAGCCATTTTAACTTAGTGAAACTAGATGATAGTTGAAACAACGTTGCCCCACAAGCTTTTCGCAAGGTGATGGCACTTTCCGTGTAGGCTTCACATAGGTTTCCAAACACGTTTCACTTAGTGAGACCCGGGGTAGACCGTGAACGACGGTTTCCTCCCAATGTTCTTTCCCAGAAAGGAGTGTACGGCACTCTCCACTTCGGCCCCGCATGTGTTTTTCAACGCTTGTAATTTAGTGTAACCAGACGTTCAGTGAAAGGTTGTTTCCCCAAGTGTTTGTATCCCTGAGGTGAGTGTCTAGCGCTTTCCCTGTACGCCCCGCATAGGGTTTCAAACTCTTCTAATTTTGTGAAACGAGATCTTTCTTAACGACGGTTTTGCCACACTGTTTTTTTTCACAGAGTTACATACAAGGCACTTTCCGCATAAGCCCTCCATGGGTTTTCCAACATTTATAACGTAGTGAACAAGGTGTGAGCTGAAAGAGTGAAACACTTGTAACTTAGTGACACATGATGACAGTGGAAAAACGCTTTCTCCACAGGATTCTTTCACAGTGGCTGCTATATGTCACCTTCCACGTCGTTTCCAGCATACATTTTCTAAGTTTTCTACGTCAAACAGGATGTTAGTTGGAGGATGGTTTCCTCACTTTGTTGTTTGGCAGAATTGAGTATACGGCCCTGTCGTTATCGGCCCCGCCTGCTTTTTCACGCATTTTTGACTTAGTGATACAAGATGTTAGTTGAGAGATGGTTTGTCCACGGTATTCTCTCACAGGGTCGTGTGTATGTCCCTTTCCTCGTTGTTCCCTGCCTGGCTTGTCAAACCCTTCTAACGTAGGGATACAAGATGTAACTTGAAAGATGGTTTTCGCCAAGTGCACTTCGACAGAGTTGAGTGTACGGTTCTGTCGGCACATGACCCGCATAGTTTGTCCACCACTTCTAATGTAGTGAAGCGATGTGTTACTTGAAAGAGAGTTTCTTCGCTTTGTCGTTTCATAGGTTCTTTGTCACTTGCCGCGTAGACCCTGCCTAAGTTTTCAAACGGTGGTGACTGACTGAAATCAGGTGCTAGTTGAAAGATGTTTTCAGCACAGTGTGTTTTCCCAGAGTTGAGCATCTCGCACTTCCCGTCTAGTCCATGCTTAGATTTCCAGACTCTTCTATCTTGGTGGAACAAGAAGTTACTTGCAAGGTGGTTTGTCCAGAGTACTCTCTCACAGCGTCGACTATGGGTCACTTTGCACATCGTTCCCCGCATAGGTTTTGAAACGCTTCTAATGTAGGGATGGAAGCTGTTAGTTGGAAAGATGGTTGCCACAAAGTGCAGTTTGACATTATGAGCCGTGCCTAGGTTTTCAGTGAGTTCTCACTCGGTGAAACCAGATGGCAGTTGGAAGATTGTTGCACCGCAACGTTGTTTCACAGAGTGGAGTATATGACACTATCCGCCTAGGCCCCGCGTGTGTATCCAAACATTGCACACTTCGTGAAAGACGCTCTAAGGTGAAAGAGTATTTCCCCCGAGTGTTTCAGAGTGGAGTATAGGGAACTTGCCACGTAGATCGTGCATAGGTTTTCAAACATTTTAACTTTGTGAAACCAGATGGTAGGCGAAAGATTCCTTCTCCACCCTGTTGGTTCACAGAGTTGTGTATATGACACTATCCTCCTAAGCCGCGCAAGGGTTTTCAAAGGCGTCTCCCTTAGTGACACAAGTTGTCACTTGAAAGATGGTTTGTCCACAGTAGTCTCTCACAGGGTCGATTAAAGGTCATTTTCCGCATCATTCCCCGCATAGGTTTGCAAACACTTCTACCTTCGTGAAGGAAGATGGTAGTGGAAATTTGGTTGTTGCAGGCTGTAGGGTGACAGGTTTGAGTAGTTGGCACTATTGGCCTAGGCTCCGCGTAGCTATTCAAAGACTTCTAACCTTGTGAAACGGGATGCTACTTGAAAGACGCTTTCTCCCCCTGTTGTTTCACAGAGATGAGTATACGACCCTTGTCCTGTAGGCCTTGCATAGGTGTTCCCATGAGTTCTCACTTAGCGAAATCAAATGTTACTTGAAAGAATGTTCCACCCACAGTTATTTTCAGAGAATGCAGCCTATGGCACTATCTGCCTAGGCCCCACATGTGCATTGCAACGTTTGTAGCTTGGTGAAAGGAAGCTTTAGGGGAAAGATTTCCCTTCCCCACAGTGCTGTTTTACAGAGTGGAATATATGGCACGTTGCCTGTAGACCCGCCGTTCCTTTTCCACCAATTCTGAGATCAGATGCTAGAGGGACGACGCCTTCGCCACAGTGCTGTTTCACAAAGTTGAGGACAAGGCACTTTCCTCATAGAGTTCGCATAACGTTTCAAACCCTTCTCACCATACGACAAGGTGACAGAACGATAACCTCCCCGGCCTTTCATAGAGTTGCGTCTACTGCACTCTCTGAGTAGGTTTTCCAATAGTTCTCACTGGGTGAAATCCGATGTTAGTTGAGGGAATGTTTCACCCAGCATATTTCACAGAAGGTAGTAAATGGCACTATCGGCCTGGGCCCCGCACGTGTGTTCAAACATCTGTAGCTCTAGTGGAAGCAGGTTTCAGGTGAAACGTGGCTTCACCACAGTGTTGTTTCAACAGTTGCGCATATGGCACGTTCCATGGAAGTCATGCTTAGGTGTTGAAATTACTTTAAGTTTCTGAAACCAAATGGTGAAAGAGAGCTTCAGCATACTGTTGTTTCAGGGAGTTGAGTATATGGCACATTCCGCACAATTCCCTGCCGGGCTGTTCAAACTCCGGTAACTTAGTGAAACCAGAGGTTAGTGGGAAGATGGATTCCCCAGTGTTGTTTGACAGAATTGCGTATATGGCACTTTTTGCCTAGGGCCCGCCATGGTTTTGGACAAGCTCTAACGTAGTGAAAGCAGTTGTTCGTACCGAGATGATTTCCCCATAGTTTTGTTTCGCACAGTGAATGAAGTGTATTGGTTTTTCCGGCCAGGAGCTGCATAGGTTGTCAAAGCCAGTGCCTACAAACGCACTTACCATGTTGACCCCAGAGAGTTTTCCAGAGTTGCCACTCATATAAACCAGATCGATGTTAATTGAAAGACAACTTCACCAGATTGTTACTTAACAGATTTGGGTAGATGGCAGTTTCCTTGTAAGTCATGCCTAAGTTTTCAAACTATTTTAACGACGTGAAAGCAGATGTTCGGTGACAGTTTCTCACCAGTGGTTTTTCAGAGTTGACTCTCTGGCATTTCCTATAAGCTGCGCATGTTTTCAAACCTTCCAACGTAACGATACATGATGTTCGCTGAAAGGTGGTTTTCGCAAAGTCCAATTTCACAGAATTGAGTGCATGGCACCGTCGGCATAGCCCCGCGCATAACTTTTCAGACACTTCAGGGTGAAACGTGATGCTAGCTGAAGGATGGTTTCACCATGTGTCGATTCACAGAGATGAATGTATGACACAGGGTAGGCCTGCCTATGTCTTCAAAGAGTTCTCTCAGTGAAACCAAGTGTTAGTTGAAGTTTCTTTCACCACAGTATTGTTGGTTACAGAGTTGAATAGATGGCCCTTTCCGTCTCTGTCGCTCATAGAGTTTCAAAGACTTCTAATTTAGTGAAACGAAGTTTTGGTTGAAATAGGGTTTCTCCACAGTGTTGTTTCACAGTGTTGAGTATATGGCACTTGTCCTGTGGGTCCCGCATAGCTTTTCAAACCGTTGTCACTCGATGAAACGGAGGTTGGTTGAAGGTATGTTTCACCACAGCAGTGTTCGACAGAGCGGAGTTTACGGCACTTTAAGTGTTCCTCCCTGTAAGGTGTTTCAATCACATCTAACGTAGTGAAAGCAGATGGTGGTCGGAAGATGGTTTCACCACATTGTTGTTTCACGGTATTGAGTACATGGTTCTATTCTTCTAGGCCAACATTTGCATTCAAACACAACTTAATGAAACCAGATGTTAGGTGAAGGATCATTTCCTCAGAGCGTTGTTTCACAGAGTTGCGTATATGGCACTTTCCGTGTAGGTCATGCGTTGCTTGTCAAACTGCTTTAGTTTTCTGAAACTACATACTCATGAAAGAATCTTCGTCCAGAGTGCTTTTTTTTCAAAGCGTCGAGTATACGGCACTTTCTGCATAAGCCGCGCCTAGGTTTGCAAACACTTCCAACTTAGTGACACGAGCTAGTTGAAAGATGGATTGTCCACGGTATTTTCTCACAGTATCCAGTATGTGTCACTTTCCTCATCATTTCCCACATAGGTTTTCAAACCCTTCTGACTTCGTGATACCAGATGTTACTTGAAAGAGCCTTCCTTCCTGCAAAGTGCAGTTTCACCGAGTTGAATATATGGCACTGTCGGCAGATACCCCGCAAACTTTTTCACAGAGTTATGGCTTGAAACGAGATGTTCGTTGAAAGATCGTTTCACCACAGTGTTGTTTCCACCGAGTTCTGTACGTGGCACTTTCAGCAAAGGCTCCGCATAGTTTCACACCCTTCTCAGTGAACAAGATGTTAGTTGAAGGATGGTTTCCCCACAGTGGTGTTTCCCAAGTGGTGCATATGGCCTTATTCATGCAGGCCCCGCCTGCGGTTGCAAACCCTTCAGTCGTAGAGATACATGAGGTTAGATGACATAGGATTTGCCCACACACATATGTGAAGGGAGTCGAGTATATGGCACTTTCCCCATAAGCCGTGCATAGGTTTTCAAACACTTCAAACTTAGTGCCCCAAGATAATTGATAGATGGATTGTCCACTCTATTTTCTCACAGGGTCCCACAGTATATGTCACTTTCCACATCGTTCCCCACACAGGTTTTACAATGCTCCTCACGTAGTTTCATAAAGATGTTAGCTGAAAAATGCTTCCCTAAGAGTTCAGTTTGAGAGTGGAGTATAGGGCAATTCTGCATAGGTCCCGCAGAGCTTTTCAAACACTTCTAACTTAGGGAAACGAAATGTTAGTTGAAAGATCGTTTCCCCACAGGGTTGTTTCACAGAGTTCAGCATATGGCACTTACCGTGTGGGCTGTGCATAGGTTTCCAAAAGAGTTCACCCTGGGCGAAATCAGATATTAGTTGAAAGAATGGCACTTTCCCCATACGCCGCGCATAGGTTTTCAAACACTTCTAACCTAAATGAAAGAAGAATTGAGTTGAAAGACGGTTTCTCACAGTGTTGTTCCACAGTTGTCAGTATCTTGTACTTCCTGCCTTTTACCCGCATAGTTTTTCAAACGCTCCTTCCTAACTTGGTGCTACAGGATATTACTCTCAAGATGGTTTCCGCAAAGTGCAGGCTGACAGAGGTGAGTGAGTATATGGCACTTTCGGCATAGGCTCCCCATGGGTTTTCTAACGCTTCCAGTTTAGTTATACAAGATGTTGATTGAAAGATGGTTTCCCCACATGTTGTGTCACAGATTTGAGTATATGACCCTTTCCGCATAACCCCCAATAGTCTTCAATTCTCAATGATTGAAACCAGATGTTATTTGAAAGATCTTTTCACCACGTCGTTGTTTCACACAGTTGAGTGTATGGCCCTTAGTTTTTAGGCTTCTCATAGGTTTTCAAACCGTTCTAAGAGGAACGAGATGGTAGTGGAAAGGTGGTTTCCCCACAGTGTTATTTCACAACGTTGAAGGCATGGCATGATCCTCGTGCATAGGCCCCGCATCTGTTTTCAAACACTTGCAACTGATATTAAGAGACAGATTGTTTCCCGACCGTGCTGTTTCACAGAGTCGAGTAAGTGGCGCGTGCACTGTAGCCCCATTATGGTTTTCGAGCCCCATTATGCTTCATTAGAGTGAAGCAAGAGATTAGTTGGAAGATGGATTCCCCACAGAGTGGCTCTAAGGCAGTTTCCTCAAAAGCCCAGCATGGGTTTTCAAACACTTCGTTCGTGAAAGAGGATGTCGGTTGAAAGACCATTTTTCCACATTTTTTTACACAATAGAGTATAAGTCACTCTCGTCAAAATTCCCTGCAAATGGTGACAACACCTGGCAGGGAAGCAAGATGTTATGAAGGATGGTTTCACCACACTGTTGTGGCACAGAGTTGAGTAATCGTACATTCCCCATTGCTGCCTGCGTGGGTTTTCAAACCCTTCTAAATTAGTGAAATCAGACGGTCGTTGAAAGAGGTTCACACCAGAGTGTTGTTTCACAGAGTTGACTATATGGCAACTTGTCTCATAGTTAACCGATCATAAGTTTTCCATCACTTCCAAATTAGTGAAACCGAAAGTTTGTTGAAAGATGGTTCCGCACACTCTGCTTTCACAGATTTGAGTGTAAGGCACTTTCTGCATAGGCCGCAACCTGGTTTTCACACGTCTAGCTTCGAGAAACCACATGTTAGGTGAAAGGTTTCCCCACCGTCTTCTTCCATAGAGTTGAGTATAAAACTCTCAGATAAGCTGTTGTTTCACAGAGATGAGTGTACGGCACTTTCATTATAAGCTCCGCATAGGTTTTCAAACAATTTCATCTGATTGGAATAAGATTTTAGTGGCAAGCTGTTTCCCCGCAGTGTTTCTTCATACAGTTTTGTAGACGGCACTTTCGTTGTTGGCCCTGCGTGGGTCTTCAAGTACTTCTAACAGTGGAAGCAGATGATAGTTTCACCACACAGTTGTTTCACAAGGTTGAGTACATGGCACTTTTGGTGTCGACTCCACATGGGTTTTCCAACACTTCTAATGTAGTGAAATAGGATTTTGGTTGAAAGACGGTTTCCGCACAGTGTTATTTGCCAGAGTGTATGGCACTTTATACATAGACCCCGCATAAAGTTTTCAAATAGCTATAACAGAACGTAACATGAAAACATAACATAACATAACATAACATAACATAACATAACATGACGTAACTGTAACAGAACGTAACTCAGACATAACATAATAACTCTAACATGGTGGTTGAAGGACGGTTTCTCCACAAAAGGGTGTCCCAACGTGCAGGGACTTGACAGAGTACATGGCACTTTCTGCATAAGCCCCCACGGAGTTCTTCAAACACTTCTAACCAGGTGAAACAGGATATCAGTTGAAAGAAGGTTTCTGCACAGTGTTCTTTTCACAGTGGCTGGTGTATGTAACCTTCCCCCTCGATCCCCACATAGGTCTTCAAACACTTCCAACTGAGCGAAACGAGCTGTTAGTTAAAAGATGATTTTTCCCCACTGTGTTCTTTCACACAGTTGGCTCTAGTACACTTTGTAGGCCGTGCATATGTTTTCAAACAGTTCTCAGTGAGACGAGATGCCAGTTGAAAGATGGTTTCTTCCCAGTACTCTCTCACAACGTCACTTTCCCCATCGATCCCCGCATGGGGTTTCCAACACTTCTGACTTAGTGAAAGAGAACGTTGAAAGACGTTTTCCCCACAGTGTTCTTTCATAGAGTGGGAGGCCCTTTCAGTCTGGACCACACAGGAGCTTTCAGACACTTCCAATTTAGTTGAATCAAATGTCACTTGAAAGGTGGTTTCCCCAAAGCCCGGTTGGACAGAGCTGCGTATATATGACCCTTTCCACATCATTCCCTCCATAGGTTTTCAAACATGTTTCTATGGTAGCGACACAAGGTGTTAGTTGAAAGATGGTTTCGCCAAAGTGCAGCTTGACAGAGTTGAGTATATGGCACTTTCTGCATTCATCCCGGCGTAGTTTTGCAAATGCTTCTAACGTCCTAAATCAGGTGGTCACAAGACCTTTTACCCAGAGTGCTCTTTCACACAGTTGACTATATGGCACTTTGTAGGTTTTCAGACAGTTCACAGTGAAACCAGATGTTAGTCGCAAGATTGTTTCCCTACAGCGTCGTTTCACAGAATGGAGTACACGGCCCTTGCGCATAGGCCCTGCAGAAGTTTTCCAACCCTTTTAACTTGGCGACAGCAGATGTGAGTTGGAAGACCGTTTCTCCCCACAGTACGATTTGGCTGTGTCGAGTATACGTCACTTTTCTCATGGTTCCTAGGAGAGTGTTTGAAACACTTCTAACACGGTGAAACAAGATGTTAGTTGAAAGGTGGTTTCCCCAAAAGCTGCTTGACACACTTGAGCATAGGGCACTTTCCGCATAAGCCCCCATAGGTTTTCACATACTTCCAACAAGTGAACCCAGATGCCCTTTGGCTGTGGGGTGAAGCCTGTGGCTTCACCACAGTGAGTTTTACAGAGTTGAGCCTATAGCACTTCCCGCGTAGTACCGGCATAGGTTTGCAAACACTTCTAAGTGGAACAAGAAGAGGTTAATTGAAACGTGGAAACCCCACAGTGTTGTTTCAGAGTTGACTATGTGGCACTTTTGACGCCGGCCCTGCACGGGTGTTCAAATACTTCCAACCTCGTGAAGAGAGACGTTATTGGAAAAATGGCTTCCCCACAGTGACTCACAGAGGTGACTGTATGACACTTTTGGTGTAGTCTCCGCCCGGTTTTCAAAGACTTCTAACTTAGTGAAATATGTTAGTTGGAAGATGGTTCCCCAAGCTCTTGTGTCACAGAGCTGAGTACCTGGCACTTTCCGCCTAGACCCCGAATAGTTTTCAAACCGTTTTCAATTCGTGAGGCCAGATGTTAGCTGAAAGATCGTTTCAGCACACTGTTGTTTCCCACAGTTGAGTATGTGGCACTTAGCCGTTAGGCTTCTCCTAGGTTTTCAAACACTCCTATCTCAGCGAACCCAGACGGTAGTTGAAAGGCGGCTTCCCCACAGTGTAGTTTCCCAGAGGTGAGTGTATGGCACCATCCTGCTACGCCCTGCGTGCGTTTTCAAACACTTGTTACTGAGTGCAACCAGATCTCAGCAGAAAGATGCTTCCCAGATAGACTTGTGTCCCGAGGTGAGTATGAGACACTTTCGGCGTAGGCCCCGCGTGGTTTTCAAACACCTCTAACTTAGTGAAGCGAGAGATGAGTTGGAGGATGGGTTCCACACAGTGGTCTATCTCAGAGTTGCCTATATGGCCCTTTCCGCACAGATCCCGCATAGCTGTGAAGCCATTTTAACTTAGTGAAACTAGATGATAGTTGAAACAACGTTGCCCCACAAGCTTTTCGCAAGGTGATGGCACTTTCCGTGTAGGCTTCACATAGGTTTCCAAACACGTTTCACTTAGTGAGACCCGGGGTAGACCGTGAACGACGGTTTCCTCCCAATGTTCTTTCCCAGAAAGGAGTGTACGGCACTCTCCACTTCGGCCCCGCATGTGTTTTTCAACGCTTGTAATTTAGTGTAACCAGACGTTCAGTGAAAGGTTGTTTCCCCAAGTGTTTGTATCCCTGAGGTGAGTGTCTAGCGCTTTCCCTGTACGCCCCGCATAGGGTTTCAAACTCTTCTAATTTTGTGAAACGAGATCTTTCTTAACGACGGTTTTGCCACACTGTTTTTTTTCACAGAGTTACATACAAGGCACTTTCCGCATAAGCCCTCCATGGGTTTTCCAACATTTATAACGTAGTGAACAAGGTGTGAGCTGAAAGAGTGAAACACTTGTAACTTAGTGACACATGATGACAGTGGAAAAACGCTTTCTCCACAGGATTCTTTCACAGTGGCTGCTATATGTCACCTTCCACGTCGTTTCCAGCATACATTTTCTAAGTTTTCTACGTCAAACAGGATGTTAGTTGGAGGATGGTTTCCTCACTTTGTTGTTTGGCAGAATTGAGTATACGGCCCTGTCGTTATCGGCCCCGCCTGCTTTTTCACGCATTTTTGACTTAGTGATACAAGATGTTAGTTGAGAGATGGTTTGTCCACGGTATTCTCTCACAGGGTCGTGTGTATGTCCCTTTCCTCGTTGTTCCCTGCCTGGCTTGTCAAACCCTTCTAACGTAGGGATACAAGATGTAACTTGAAAGATGGTTTTCGCCAAGTGCACTTCGACAGAGTTGAGTGTACGGTTCTGTCGGCACATGACCCGCATAGTTTGTCCACCACTTCTAATGTAGTGAAGCGATGTGTTACTTGAAAGAGAGTTTCTTCGCTTTGTCGTTTCATAGGTTCTTTGTCACTTGCCGCGTAGACCCTGCCTAAGTTTTCAAACGGTGGTGACTGACTGAAATCAGGTGCTAGTTGAAAGATGTTTTCAGCACAGTGTGTTTTCCCAGAGTTGAGCATCTCGCACTTCCCGTCTAGTCCGTGCTTAGATTTCCAGACTCTTCTATCTTGGTGGAACAAGAAGTTACTTGCAAGGTGGTTTGTCCAGAGTACTCTCTCACAGCGTCGACTATGGGTCACTTTGCACATCGTTCCCCGCATAGGTTTTGAAACGCTTCTAATGTAGGGATGGAAGCTGTTAGTTGGAAAGATGGTTGCCACAAAGTGCAGTTTGACATTATGAGCCGTGCCTAGGTATTCAGTGAGTTCTCACTCGGTGAAACCAGATGGCAGTTGGAAGATTGTTGCACCGCAACGTTGTTTCACAGAGTGGAGTATATGACACTATCCGCCTAGGCCCCGCGTGTGTATCCAAACATTGCACACTTCGTGAAAGACGCTCTAAGGTGAAAGAGTATTTCCCCCGAGTGTTTCAGAGTGGAGTATAGGGAACTTGCCACGTAGATCGTGCATAGGTTTTCAAACATTTTAACTTTGTGAAACCAGATGGTAGGCGAAAGATTCCTTCTCCACCCTGTTGGTTCACAGAGTTGTGTATATGACACTATCCTCCTAAGCCGCGCAAGGGTTTTCAAAGGCGTCTCCCTTAGTGACACAAGTTGTCACTTGAAAGATGGTTTGTCCACAGTAGTCTCTCACAGGGTCGATTAAAGGTCATTTTCCGCATCATTCCCCGCATAGGTTTGCAAACACTTCTACCTTCGTGAAGGAAGATGGTAGTGGAAATTTGGTTGTTGCAGGCTGTAGGGTGACAGGTTTGAGTAGTTGGCACTATTGGCCTAGGCTCCGCGTAGCTATTCAAAGACTTCTAACCTTGTGAAACGGGATGCTACTTGAAAGACGCTTTCTCCCCCTGTTGTTTCACAGAGATGAGTATACGACCCTTGTCCTGTAGGCCTTGCATAGGTGTTCCCATGAGTTCTCACTTAGCGAAATCAAATGTTACTTGAAAGAATGTTCCACCCACAGTTATTTTCAGAGAATGCAGCCTATGGCACTATCTGCCTAGGCCCCACATGTGCATTGCAACGTTTGTAGCTTGGTGAAAGGAAGCTTTAGGGGAAAGATTTCCCTTCCCCACAGTGCTGTTTTACAGAGTGGAATATATGGCCCGTTGCCTGTAGACCCGCCGTTCCTTTTCCACCAATTCTGAGATCAGATGCTAGAGGGACGACGCCTTTGCCACAGTGCTGTTTCACAAAGTTGAGGACAAGGCACTTTCCTCATAGAGTTCGCATAACGTTTCAAACCCTTCTCACCATACGACAAGGTGACAGAACGATAACCTCCCCGGCCTTTCATAGAGTTGCGTCTACTGCACTCTCTGAGTAGGTTTTCCAATAGTTCTCACTGGGTGAAATCCGATGTTAGTTGAGGGAATGTTTCACCCAGCATATTTCACAGAAGGTAGTAAATGGCACTATCGGCCTGGGCCCCGCACGTGTGTTCAAACATTTGTAGCTCTAGTGGAAGCAGGTTTCAGGTGAAACGTGGCTTCACCACAGTGTTGTTTCAACAGTTGCGCATATGGCACGTTCCATGGAAGTCATGCTTAGGTGTTGAAATTACTTTAAGTTTCTGAAACCAAATGGTGAAAGAGAGCTTCAGCATACTGTTGTTTCAGGGAGTTGAGTATATGGCACATTCCGCACAATTCCCTGCCGGGCTGTTCAAACTCCGGTAACTTAGTGAAACCAGAGGTTAGTGGGAAGATGGATTCCCCAGTGTTGTTTGACAGAATTGCGTATATGGCACTTTTTGCCTAGGGCCCGCCATGGTTTTGGACAAGCTCTAACGTAGTGAAAGCAGTTGTTCGTACCGAGATGATTTCCCCATAGTTTTGTTTCGCACAGTGAATGAAGTGTATTGGTTTTTCCGGCCAGGAGCTGCATAGGTTGTCAAAGCCAGTGCCTACAAACGCACTTACCATGTTGACCCCAGAGAGTTTTCCAGAGTTGCCACTCATATAAACCAGATCGATGTTAATTGAAAGACAACTTCACCAGATTGTTACTTAACAGATTTGGGTAGATGGCAGTTTCCTTGTAAGTCATGCCTAAGTTTTCAAACTATTTTAACGACGTGAAAGCAGATGTTCGGTGACAGTTTCTCACCAGTGGTTTTTCAGAGTTGACTCTCTGGCATTTCCTATAAGCTGCGCATGTTTTCAAACCTTCCAACGTAACGATACATGATGTTCGCTGAAAGGTGGTTTTCGCAAAGTCCAATTTCACAGAATTGAGTGCATGGCACCGTCGGCATAGCCCCGCGCATAACTTTTCAGACACTTCAGGGTGAAACGTGATGCTAGCTGAAGGATGGTTTCACCATGTGTCGATTCACAGAGATGAATGTATGACACAGGGTAGGCCTGCCTATGTCTTCAAAGAGTTCTCTCAGTGAAACCAAGTGTTAGTTGAAGTTTCTTTCACCACAGTATTGTTGGTTACAGAGTTGAATAGATGGCCCTTTCCGTCTCTGTCGCTCATAGAGTTTCAAAGACTTCTAATTTAGTGAAACGAAGTTTTGGTTGAAATAGGGTTTCTCCACAGTGTTGTTTCACAGTGTTGAGTATATGGCACTTGTCCTGTGGGTCCCGCATAGCTTTTCAAACCGTTGTCACTCGATGAAACGGAGGTTGGTTGAAGGTATGTTTCACCACAGCAGTGTTCGACAGAGCGGAGTTTACGGCACTTTAAGTGTTCCTCCCTGTAAGGTGTTTCAATCACATCTAACGTAGTGAAAGCAGATGGTGGTCGGAAGATGGTTTCACCACATTGTTGTTTCACGGTATTGAGTACATGGTTCTATTCTTCTAGGCCAACATTTGCATTCAAACACAACTTAATGAAACCAGATGTTAGGTGAAGGATCATTTCCTCAGAGCGTTGTTTCACAGAGTTGCGTATATGGCACTTTCCGTGTAGGTCATGCGTTGCTTGTCAAACTGCTTTAGTTTTCTGAAACTACATACTCATGAAAGAATCTTCGTCCAGAGTGCTTTTTTTTCAAAGCGTCGAGTATACGGCACTTTCTGCATAAGCCGCGCCTAGGTTTGCAAACACTTCCAACTTAGTGACACGAGCTAGTTGAAAGATGGATTGTCCACGGTATTTTCTCACAGTATCCAGTATGTGTCACTTTCCTCATCATTTCCCACATAGGTTTTCAAACCCTTCTGACTTCGTGATACCAGATGTTACTTGAAAGAGCCTTCCTTCCTGCAAAGTGCAGTTTCACCGAGTTGAATATATGGCACTGTCGGCAGATACCCCGCAAACTTTTTCACAGAGTTATGGCTTGAAACGAGATGTTCGTTGAAAGATCGTTTCACCACAGTGTTGTTTCCACCGAGTTCTGTACGTGGCACTTTCAGCAAAGGCTCCGCATAGTTTCACACCCTTCTCAGTGAACAAGATGTTAGTTGAAGGATGGTTTCCCCACAGTGGTGTTTCCCAAGTGGTGCATATGGCCTTATTCATGCAGGCCCCGCCTGCGGTTGCAAACCCTTCAGTCGTAGAGATACATGAGGTTAGATGACATAGGATTTGCCCACACACATATGTGAAGGGAGTCGAGTATATGGCACTTTCCCCATAAGCCGTGCATAGGTTTTCAAACACTTCAAACTTAGTGCCCCAAGATAATTGATAGATGGATTGTCCACTCTATTTTCTCACAGGGTCCCACAGTATATGTCACTTTCCACATCGTTCCCCACACAGGTTTTACAATGCTCCTCACGTAGTTTCATAAAGATGTTAGCTGAAAAATGCTTCCCTAAGAGTTCAGTTTGAGAGTGGAGTATAGGGCAATTCTGCATAGGTCCCGCAGAGCTTTTCAAACACTTCTAACTTAGGGAAACGAAATGTTAGTTGAAAGATCGTTTCCCCACAGGGTTGTTTCACAGAGTTCAGCATATGGCACTTACCGTGTGGGCTGTGCATAGGTTTCCAAAAGAGTTCACCCTGGGCGAAATCAGATATTAGTTGAAAGAATGGCACTTTCCCCATACGCCGCGCATAGGTTTTCAAACACTTCTAACCTAAATGAAAGAAGAATTGAGTTGAAAGACGGTTTCTCACAGTGTTGTTCCACAGTTGTCAGTATCTTGTACTTCCTGCCTTTTACCCGCATAGTTTTTCAAACGCTCCTTCCTAACTTGGTGCTACAGGATATTACTCTCAAGATGGTTTCCGCAAAGTGCAGGCTGACAGAGGTGAGTGAGTATATGGCACTTTCGGCATAGGCTCCCCATGGGTTTTCTAACGCTTCCAGTTTAGTTATACAAGATGTTGATTGAAAGATGGTTTCCCCACATGTTGTGTCACAGATTTGAGTATATGACCCTTTCCGCATAACCCCCAATAGTCTTCAATTCTCAATGATTGAAACCAGATGTTATTTGAAAGATCTTTTCACCACGTCGTTGTTTCACACAGTTGAGTGTATGGCCCCTTAGTTTTTAGGCTTCTCATAGGTTTTCAAACCGTTCTAAGAGGAACGAGATGGTAGTGGAAAGGTGGTTTCCCCACAGTGTTATTTCACAACGTTGAAGGCATGGCATGATCCTCGTGCATAGGCCCCGCATCTGTTTTCAAACACTTGCAACTGATATTAAGAGACAGATTGTTTCCCGACCGTGCTGTTTCACAGAGTCGAGTAAGTGGCGCGTGCACTGTAGCCCCATTATGGTTTTCGAGCCCCATTATGCTTCATTAGAGTGAAGCAAGAGATTAGTTGGAAGATGGATTCCCCACAGAGTGGCTCTAAGGCAGTTTCCTCAAAAGCCCAGCATGGGTTTTCAAACACTTCGTTCGTGAAAGAGGATGTCGGTTGAAAGACCATTTTTCCACATTTTTTTACACAATAGAGTATAAGTCACTCTCGTCAAAATTCCCTGCAAATGGTGACAACACCTGGCAGGGAAGCAAGATGTTATGAAGGATGGTTTCACCACACTGTTGTGGCACAGAGTTGAGTAATCGTACATTCCCCATTGCTGCCTGCGTGGGTTTTCAAACCCTTCTAAATTAGTGAAATCAGACGGTCGTTGAAAGAGGTTCACACCAGAGTGTTGTTTCACAGAGTTGACTATATGGCAACTTGTCTCATAGTTAACCGATCATAAGTTTTCCATCACTTCCAAATTAGTGAAACCGAAAGTTTGTTGAAAGATGGTTCCGCACACTCTGCTTTCACAGATTTGAGTGTAAGGCACTTTCTGCATAGGCCGCAACCTGGTTTTCACACGTCTAGCTTCGAGAAACCACATGTTAGGTGAAAGGTTTCCCCCACCGTCTTCTTCCATAGAGTTGAGTATAAAACTCTCAGATAAGCTGTTGTTTCACAGAGATGAGTGTACGGCACTTTCATTATAAGCTCCGCATAGGTTTTCAAACAATTTCATCTGATTGGAATAAGATTTTAGTGGCAAGCTGTTTCCCCGCAGTGTTTCTTCATACAGTTTTGTAGACGGCACTTTCGTTGTTGGCCCTGCGTGGGTCTTCAAGTACTTCTAACAGTGGAAGCAGATGATAGTTTCACCACACAGTTGTTTCACAAGGTTGAGTACATGGCACTTTTTGGTGTCGACTCCACATGGGTTTTCCAACACTTCTAATGTAGTGAAATAGGATTTTGGTTGAAAGACGGTTTCCGCACAGTGTTATTTGCCAGAGTGTATGGCACTTTATACATAGACCCCGCATAAAGTTTTCAAATAGCTATAACAGAACGTAACATGAAAACATAACATAACATAACATAACATAACATAACATAACATGACGTAACTGTAACAGAACGTAACTCAGACATAACATAATAACTCTAACATGGTGGTTGAAGGACGGTTTCTCCACAAAAGGGTGTCCCAACGTGCAGGGACTTGACAGAGTACATGGCACTTTCTGCATAAGCCCCCACGGAGTTCTTCAAACACTTCTAACCAGGTGAAACAGGATATCAGTTGAAAGAAGGTTTCTGCACAGTGTTCTTTTCACAGTGGCTGGTGTATGTAACCTTCCCCCTCGATCCCCACATAGGTCTTCAAACACTTCCAACTGAGCGAAACGAGCTGTTAGTTAAAAGATGATTTTTCCCCACTGTGTTCTTTCACACAGTTGGCTCTAGTACACTTTGTAGGCCGTGCATATGTTTTCAAACAGTTCTCAGTGAGACGAGATGCCAGTTGAAAGATGGTTTCTTCCCAGTACTCTCTCACAACGTCACTTTCCCCATCGATCCCCGCATGGGGTTTCCAACACTTCTGACTTAGTGAAAGAGAACGTTGAAAGACGTTTTCCCCACAGTGTTCTTTCATAGAGTGGGAGGCCCTTTCAGTCTGGACCACACAGGAGCTTTCAGACACTTCCAATTTAGTTGAATCAAATGTCACTTGAAAGGTGGTTTCCCCAAAGCCCGGTTGGACAGAGCTGCGTATATATGACCCTTTCCACATCATTCCCTCCATAGGTTTTCAAACATGTTTCTATGGTAGCGACACAAGGTGTTAGTTGAAAGATGGTTTCGCCAAAGTGCAGCTTGACAGAGTTGAGTATATGGCACTTTCTGCATTCATCCCGGCGTAGTTTTGCAAATGCTTCTAACGTCCTAAATCAGGTGGTCACAAGACCTTTTACCCAGAGTGCTCTTTCACACAGTTGACTATATGGCACTTTGTAGGTTTTCAGACAGTTCACAGTGAAACCAGATGTTAGTCGCAAGATTGTTTCCCTACAGCGTCGTTTCACAGAATGGAGTACACGGCCCTTGCGCATAGGCCCTGCAGAAGTTTTCCAACCCTTTTAACTTGGCGACAGCAGATGTGAGTTGGAAGACCGTTTCTCCCCACAGTACGATTTGGCTGTGTCGAGTATACGTCACTTTTCTCATGGTTCCTAGGAGAGTGTTTGAAACACTTCTAACACGGTGAAACAAGATGTTAGTTGAAAGGTGGTTTCCCCAAAAGCTGCTTGACACACTTGAGCATAGGGCACTTTCCGCATAAGCCCCCATAGGTTTTCACATACTTCCAACAAGTGAACCCAGATGCCCTTTGGCTGTGGGGTGAAGCCTGTGGCTTCACCACAGTGAGTTTTACAGAGTTGAGCCTATAGCACTTCCCGCGTAGTACCGGCAATAGGTTTGCAAACACTTCTAAGTGGAACAAGAAGAGGTTAATTGAAACGTGGAAACCCCACAGTGTTGTTTCAGAGTTGACTATGTGGCACTTTTGACGCCGGCCCTGCACGGGTGTTCAAATACTTCCAACCTCGTGAAGAGAGACGTTATTGGAAAAATGGCTTCCCCACAGTGACTCACAGAGGTGACTGTATGACACTTTTGGTGTAGTCTCCGCCCGGTTTTCAAAGACTTCTAACTTAGTGAAATATGTTAGTTGGAAGATGGTTCCCCAAGCTCTTGTGTCACAGAGCTGAGTACCTGGCACTTTCCGCCTAGACCCCGAATAGTTTTCAAACCGTTTTCAATTCGTGAGGCCAGATGTTAGCTGAAAGATCGTTTCAGCACACTGTTGTTTCCCACAGTTGAGTATGTGGCACTTAGCCGTTAGGCTTCTCCTAGGTTTTCAAACACTCCTATCTCAGCGAACCCAGACGGTAGTTGAAAGGCGGCTTCCCCACAGTGTAGTTTCCCAGAGGTGAGTGTATGGCACCATCCTGCTACGCCCTGCGTGCGTTTTCAAACACTTGTTACTGAGTGCAACCAGATCTCAGCAGAAAGATGCTTCCCAGATAGACTTGTGTCCCGAGGGTGAGTATGAGACACTTTCGGCGTAGGCCCCGCGTGGTTTTCAAACACCTCTAACTTAGTGAAGCGAGAGATGAGTTGGAGGATGGGTTCCACACAGTGGTCTATCTCAGAGTTGCCTATATGGCCCTTTCCGCACAGATCCCGCATAGCTGTGAAGCCATTTTAACTTAGTGAAACTAGATGATAGTTGAAACAACGTTGCCCCACAAGCTTTTCGCAAGGTGATGGCACTTTCCGTGTAGGCTTCACATAGGTTTCCAAACACGTTTCACTTAGTGAGACCCGGGGTAGACCTGTGAACGACGGTTTCCTCCCAATGTTCTTTCCCAGAAAGGAGTGTACGGCACTCTCCACTTCGGCCCAGCATGTGTTTTTCAACGCTTGTAATTTAGTGTAACCAGACGTTCAGTGAAAGGTTGTTTCCCCAAGTGTTTGTATCCCTGAGGGTGAGTGTCTAGCGCTTTCCCTGTACGCCCCGCATAGGGTTTCAAACTCTTCTAATTTTGTGAAACGAGATCTTTCTTAACGACGGTTTTGCCACACTGTTTTTTTTCACAGAGTTACATACAAGGCACTTTCCGCATAAGCCCTCCATGGGTTTTCCAACATTTATAACGTAGTGAACAAGGTAGTGAGCTGAAAGAGTGAAACACTTGTAACTTAGTGACACATGATGACAGTGGAAAAACGCTTCTCCACAGGATTCTTTCACAGTGGCTGCTATATGTCACCTTCCACGTCGTTTCCAGCATACATTTTCTAAGTTTTCTACGTCAAACAGGATGTTAGTTGGAGGATGGTTTCCTCACTTTGTTGTTTGGCAGAATTGAGTATACGGCCCTGTCGTTATCGGCCCCGCCTGCTTTTTCACGCATTTTTGACTTAGTGATACAAGATGTTAGTTGAGAGATGTTTGTCCACGGTATTCTCTCACAGGGTCGTGTGTATGTCCCTTTCCTCGTTGTTCCCTGCCTGGCTTGTCAAACCCTTCTAACGTAGGGATACAAGATGTAACTTGAAAGATGGTTTTCGCCAAGTGCACTTCGACAGAGTTGAGTGTACGGTTCTGTCGGCACATGACCCGCATAGTTTGTCCACCACTTCTAATGTAGTGAAGCGATGTGTTACTTGAAAGAGAGTTTCTTCGCTTTGTCGTTTCATAGGTTCTTTGTCACTTGCCGCGTAGACCCTGCCTAAGTTTTCAAACGGTGGTGACTGACTGAAATCAGGTGCTAGTTGAAAGATGTTTTCAGCACAGTGTGTTTTCCCAGAGTTGAGCATCTCGCACTTCCCGTCTAGTCCGTGCTTAGATTTCCAGACTCTTCTATCTTGGTGGAACAAGAAGTTACTTGCAAGGTGGTTTGTCCAGAGTACTCTCTCACAGCGTCGACTATGGGTCACTTTGCACATCGTTCCCCGCATAGGTTTTGAAACGCTTCTAATGTAGGGATGGAAGCTGTTAGTTGGAAAGATGGTTGCCACAAAGTGCAGTTTGACATTATGAGCCGTGCCTAGGTATTCAGTGAGTTCTCACTCGGTGAAACCAGATGGCAGTTGGAAGATTGTTGCACCGCAACGTTGTTTCACAGAGTGGAGTATATGACACGATCCGCCTAGCCCCGCGTGTGTATCCAAACATTGCACACCTTCGTGAAAGACGCTCTAAGGTGAAAGAGTATTTCCCCCGAGTGTTTCAGAGTGGAGTATAGGGAACTTGCCACGTAGATCGTGCATAGGTTTTCAACATTTTAACTTTGTGAAACCAGATGGTAGGCGAAAGATTCCTTCTCCACCCTGTTGGTTCACAGAGTTGTGTATATGACACTATCCTCCTAAGCCGCGCAAGGGTTTTCAAAGGCGTCTCCCTTAGTGACACAAGTTGTCACTTGAAAGATGGTTTGTCCACAGTAGTCTCTCACAGGGTCGATTAAAGGTCATTTTCCGCATCATTCCCCGCATAGGTTTGCAAACACTTCTACCTTCGTGAAGGAAGATGGTAGTGGAAATTTGGTTGTTGCAGGCTGTAGGGTGACAGGTTTGAGTAGTTGGCACTATTGGCCTAGGCTCCGCGTAGCTATTCAAAGACTTCTAACCTTGTGAAACGGGATGCTACTTGAAAGACGCTTTCTCCCCCTGTTGTTTCACAGAGATGAGTATACGACCCTTTGTCCTGTAGGCCTTGCATAGGTGTTCCCATGAGTTCTCACTTAGCGAAATCAAATGTTACTTGAAAGAATGTTCCACCCACAGTTATTTTCAGAGAATGCAGCCTATGGCACTATCTGCCTAGGCCCCACATGTGCATTGCAACGTTTGTAGCTTGGTGAAAGGAAGCTTTAGGGGAAAGATTTCCCTTCCCCACAGTGCTGTTTTACAGAGTGGAATATATGGCCCGTTGCCTGTAGACCCGCCGTTCCTTTTCCACCAATTCTGAGATCAGATGCTAGAGGGACGACGCCTTTGCCACAGTGCTGTTTCACAAAGTTGAGGACAAGGCACTTTCCTCATAGAGTTCGCATAACGTTTCAAACCCTTCTCACCATACGACAAGGTGACAGAACGATAACCTCCCCGGCCTTTCATAGAGTTGCGTCTACTGCACTCTCTGAGTAGGTTTTCCAATAGTTCTCACTGGGTGAAATCCGATGTTAGTTGAGGGAATGTTTCACCCAGCATATTTCACAGAAGGTAGTAAATGGCACTATCGGCCTGGGCCCCGCACGTGTGTTCAAACATTTGTAGCTCTAGTGGAAGCAGGTTTCAGGTGAAACGTGGCTTCACCACAGTGTTGTTTCAACAGTTGCGCATATGGCACGTTCCATGGAAGTCATGCTTAGGTGTTGAAATTACTTTAAGTTTCTGAAACCAAATGGTGAAAGAGAGCTTCAGCATACTGTTGTTTCAGGGAGTTGAGTATATGGCACATTCCGCACAATTCCCTGCCGGGCTGTTCAAACTCCGGTAACTTAGTGAAACCAGAGGTTAGTGGGAAGATGGATTCCCCAGTGTTGTTTGACAGAATTGCGTATATGGCACTTTTTGCCTAGGGCCCGCCATGGTTTTGGACAAGCTCTAACGTAGTGAAAGCAGTTGTTCGTACCGAGATGATTTCCCCATAGTTTTGTTTCGCACAGTGAATGAAGTGTATTGGTTTTTCCGGCCAGGAGCTGCATAGGTTGTCAAAGCCAGTGCCTACAAACGCACTTACCATGTTGACCCCAGAGAGTTTTCCAGAGTTGCCACTCATATAAACCAGATCGATGTTAATTGAAAGACAACTTCACCAGATTGTTACTTAACAGATTTGGGTAGATGGCAGTTTCCTTGTAAGTCATGCCTAAGTTTTCAAACTATTTTAACGACGTGAAAGCAGATGTTCGGTGACAGTTTCTCACCAGTGGTTTTTCAGAGTTGACTCTCTGGCATTTCCTATAAGCTGCGCATGTTTTCAAACCTTCCAACGTAACGATACATGATGTTCGCTGAAAGGTGGTTTTCGCAAAGTCCAATTTCACAGAATTGAGTGCATGGCACCGTCGGCATAGCCCCGCGCATAACTTTTCAGACACTTCAGGGTGAAACGTGATGCTAGCTGAAGGATGGTTTCACCATGTGTCGATTCACAGAGATGAATGTATGACACAGGGTAGGCCTGCCTATGTCTTCAAAGAGTTCTCTCAGTGAAACCAAGTGTTAGTTGAAGTTTCTTTCACCACAGTATTGTTGGTTACAGAGTTGAATAGATGGCCCTTTCCGTCTCTGTCGCTCATAGAGTTTCAAAGACTTCTAATTTAGTGAAACGAAGTTTTGGTTGAAATAGGGTTTCTCCACAGTGTTGTTTCACAGTGTTGAGTATATGGCACTTGTCCTGTGGGTCCCGCATAGCTTTTCAAACCGTTGTCACTCGATGAAACGGAGGTTGGTTGAAGGTATGTTTCACCACAGCAGTGTTCGACAGAGCGGAGTTTACGGCACTTTAAGTGTTCCTCCCTGTAAGGTGTTTCAATCACATCTAACGTAGTGAAAGCAGATGGTGGTCGGAAGATGGTTTCACCACATTGTTGTTTCACGGTATTGAGTACATGGTTCTATTCTTCTAGGCCAACATTTGCATTCAAACACAACTTAATGAAACCAGATGTTAGGTGAAGGATCATTTCCTCAGAGCGTTGTTTCACAGAGTTGCGTATATGGCACTTTCCGTGTAGGTCATGCGTTGCTTGTCAAACTGCTTTAGTTTTCTGAAACTACATACTCATGAAAGAATCTTCGTCCAGAGTGCTTTTTTTTCAAAGCGTCGAGTATACGGCACTTTCTGCATAAGCCGCGCCTAGGTTTGCAAACACTTCCAACTTAGTGACACGAGCTAGTTGAAAGATGGATTGTCCACGGTATTTTCTCACAGTATCCAGTATGTGTCACTTTCCTCATCATTTCCCACATAGGTTTTCAAACCCTTCTGACTTCGTGATACCAGATGTTACTTGAAAGAGCCTTCCTTCCTGCAAAGTGCAGTTTCACCGAGTTGAATATATGGCACTGTCGGCAGATACCCCGCAAACTTTTTCACAGAGTTATGGCTTGAAACGAGATGTTCGTTGAAAGATCGTTTCACCACAGTGTTGTTTCCACCGAGTTCTGTACGTGGCACTTTCAGCAAAGGCTCCGCATAGTTTCACACCCTTCTCAGTGAACAAGATGTTAGTTGAAGGATGGTTTCCCCACAGTGGTGTTTCCCAAGTGGTGCATATGGCCTTATTCATGCAGGCCCCGCCTGCGGTTGCAAACCCTTCAGTCGTAGAGATACATGAGGTTAGATGACATAGGATTTGCCCACACACATATGTGAAGGGAGTCGAGTATATGGCACTTTCCCCATAAGCCGTGCATAGGTTTTCAAACACTTCAAACTTAGTGCCCCAAGATAATTGATAGATGGATTGTCCACTCTATTTTCTCACAGGGTCCCACAGTATATGTCACTTTCCACATCGTTCCCCACACAGGTTTTACAATGCTCCTCACGTAGTTTCATAAAGATGTTAGCTGAAAAATGCTTCCCTAAGAGTTCAGTTTGAGAGTGGAGTATAGGGCAATTCTGCATAGGTCCCGCAGAGCTTTTCAAACACTTCTAACTTAGGGAAACGAAATGTTAGTTGAAAGATCGTTTCCCCACAGGGTTGTTTCACAGAGTTCAGCATATGGCACTTACCGTGTGGGCTGTGCATAGGTTTCCAAAAGAGTTCACCCTGGGCGAAATCAGATATTAGTTGAAAGAATGGCACTTTCCCCATACGCCGCGCATAGGTTTTCAAACACTTCTAACCTAAATGAAAGAAGAATTGAGTTGAAAGACGGTTTCTCACAGTGTTGTTCCACAGTTGTCAGTATCTTGTACTTCCTGCCTTTTACCCGCATAGTTTTTCAAACGCTCCTTCCTAACTTGGTGCTACAGGATATTACTCTCAAGATGGTTTCCGCAAAGTGCAGGCTGACAGAGGTGAGTGAGTATATGGCACTTTCGGCATAGGCTCCCCATGGGTTTTCTAACGCTTCCAGTTTAGTTATACAAGATGTTGATTGAAAGATGGTTTCCCCACATGTTGTGTCACAGATTTGAGTATATGACCCTTTCCGCA
This sequence comes from Panthera pardus, assembly GCF_024362965.1. Classification (NCBI taxonomy): domain Eukaryota; kingdom Metazoa; phylum Chordata; class Mammalia; order Carnivora; family Felidae; genus Panthera; species Panthera pardus. The sequence continues at coordinate 91,581 of NW_026526669.1, read as the reverse complement.
TAACCCCCAATAGTCTTCAATTCTCAATGATTGAAACCAGATGTTATTTGAAAGATCTTTTCACCACGTCGTTGTTTCACACAGTTGAGTGTATGGCCCTTAGTTTTTAGGCTTCTCATAGGTTTTCAAACCGTTCTAAGAGGAACGAGATGGTAGTGGAAAGGTGGTTTCCCCACAGTGTTATTTCACAACGTTGAAGGCATGGCATGATCCTCGTGCATAGGCCCCGCATCTGTTTTCAAACACTTGCAACTGATATTAAGAGACAGATTGTTTCCCGACCGTGCTGTTTCACAGAGTCGAGTAAGTGGCGCGTGCACTGTAGCCCCATTATGGTTTTCGAGCCCCATTATGCTTCATTAGAGTGAAGCAAGAGATTAGTTGGAAGATGGATTCCCCACAGAGTGGCTCTAAGGCAGTTTCCTCAAAAGCCCAGCATGGGTTTTCAAACACTTCGTTCGTGAAAGAGGATGTCGGTTGAAAGACCATTTTTCCACATTTTTTTACACAATAGAGTATAAGTCACTCTCGTCAAAATTCCCTGCAAATGGTGACAACACCTGGCAGGGAAGCAAGATGTTATGAAGGATGGTTTCACCACACTGTTGTGGCACAGAGTTGAGTAATCGTACATTCCCCATTGCTGCCTGCGTGGGTTTTCAAACCCTTCTAAATTAGTGAAATCAGACGGTCGTTGAAAGAGGTTCACACCAGAGTGTTGTTTCACAGAGTTGACTATATGGCAACTTGTCTCATAGTTAACCGATCATAAGTTTTCCATCACTTCCAAATTAGTGAAACCGAAAGTTTGTTGAAAGATGGTTCCGCACACTCTGCTTTCACAGATTTGAGTGTAAGGCACTTTCTGCATAGGCCGCAACCTGGTTTTCACACGTCTAGCTTCGAGAAACCACATGTTAGGTGAAAGGTTTCCCCACCGTCTTCTTCCATAGAGTTGAGTATAAAACTCTCAGATAAGCTGTTGTTTCACAGAGATGAGTGTACGGCACTTTCATTATAAGCTCCGCATAGGTTTTCAAACAATTTCATCTGATTGGAATAAGATTTTAGTGGCAAGCTGTTTCCCCGCAGTGTTTCTTCATACAGTTTTGTAGACGGCACTTTCGTTGTTGGCCCTGCGTGGGTCTTCAAGTACTTCTAACAGTGGAAGCAGATGATAGTTTCACCACACAGTTGTTTCACAAGGTTGAGTACATGGCACTTTTGGTGTCGACTCCACATGGGTTTTCCAACACTTCTAATGTAGTGAAATAGGATTTTGGTTGAAAGACGGTTTCCGCACAGTGTTATTTGCCAGAGTGTATGGCACTTTATACATAGACCCCGCATAAAGTTTTCAAATAGCTATAACAGAACGTAACATGAAAACATAACATAACATAACATAACATAACATAACATAACATGACGTAACTGTAACAGAACGTAACTCAGACATAACATAATAACTCTAACATGGTGGTTGAAGGACGGTTTCTCCACAAAAGGGTGTCCCAACGTGCAGGGACTTGACAGAGTACATGGCACTTTCTGCATAAGCCCCCACGGAGTTCTTCAAACACTTCTAACCAGGTGAAACAGGATATCAGTTGAAAGAAGGTTTCTGCACAGTGTTCTTTTCACAGTGGCTGGTGTATGTAACCTTCCCCCTCGATCCCCACATAGGTCTTCAAACACTTCCAACTGAGCGAAACGAGCTGTTAGTTAAAAGATGATTTTTCCCCACTGTGTTCTTTCACACAGTTGGCTCTAGTACACTTTGTAGGCCGTGCATATGTTTTCAAACAGTTCTCAGTGAGACGAGATGCCAGTTGAAAGATGGTTTCTTCCCAGTACTCTCTCACAACGTCACTTTCCCCATCGATCCCCGCATGGGGTTTCCAACACTTCTGACTTAGTGAAAGAGAACGTTGAAAGACGTTTTCCCCACAGTGTTCTTTCATAGAGTGGGAGGCCCTTTCAGTCTGGACCACACAGGAGCTTTCAGACACTTCCAATTTAGTTGAATCAAATGTCACTTGAAAGGTGGTTTCCCCAAAGCCCGGTTGGACAGAGCTGCGTATATATGACCCTTTCCACATCATTCCCTCCATAGGTTTTCAAACATGTTTCTATGGTAGCGACACAAGGTGTTAGTTGAAAGATGGTTTCGCCAAAGTGCAGCTTGACAGAGTTGAGTATATGGCACTTTCTGCATTCATCCCGGCGTAGTTTTGCAAATGCTTCTAACGTCCTAAATCAGGTGGTCACAAGACCTTTTACCCAGAGTGCTCTTTCACACAGTTGACTATATGGCACTTTGTAGGTTTTCAGACAGTTCACAGTGAAACCAGATGTTAGTCGCAAGATTGTTTCCCTACAGCGTCGTTTCACAGAATGGAGTACACGGCCCTTGCGCATAGGCCCTGCAGAAGTTTTCCAACCCTTTTAACTTGGCGACAGCAGATGTGAGTTGGAAGACCGTTTCTCCCCACAGTACGATTTGGCTGTGTCGAGTATACGTCACTTTTCTCATGGTTCCTAGGAGAGTGTTTGAAACACTTCTAACACGGTGAAACAAGATGTTAGTTGAAAGGTGGTTTCCCCAAAAGCTGCTTGACACACTTGAGCATAGGGCACTTTCCGCATAAGCCCCCATAGGTTTTCACATACTTCCAACAAGTGAACCCAGATGCCCTTTGGCTGTGGGGTGAAGCCTGTGGCTTCACCACAGTGAGTTTTACAGAGTTGAGCCTATAGCACTTCCCGCGTAGTACCGGCATAGGTTTGCAAACACTTCTAAGTGGAACAAGAAGAGGTTAATTGAAACGTGGAAACCCCACAGTGTTGTTTCAGAGTTGACTATGTGGCACTTTTGACGCCGGCCCTGCACGGGTGTTCAAATACTTCCAACCTCGTGAAGAGAGACGTTATTGGAAAAATGGCTTCCCCACAGTGACTCACAGAGGTGACTGTATGACACTTTTGGTGTAGTCTCCGCCCGGTTTTCAAAGACTTCTAACTTAGTGAAATATGTTAGTTGGAAGATGGTTCCCCAAGCTCTTGTGTCACAGAGCTGAGTACCTGGCACTTTCCGCCTAGACCCCGAATAGTTTTCAAACCGTTTTCAATTCGTGAGGCCAGATGTTAGCTGAAAGATCGTTTCAGCACACTGTTGTTTCCCACAGTTGAGTATGTGGCACTTAGCCGTTAGGCTTCTCCTAGGTTTTCAAACACTCCTATCTCAGCGAACCCAGACGGTAGTTGAAAGGCGGCTTCCCCACAGTGTAGTTTCCCAGAGGTGAGTGTATGGCACCATCCTGCTACGCCCTGCGTGCGTTTTCAAACACTTGTTACTGAGTGCAACCAGATCTCAGCAGAAAGATGCTTCCCAGATAGACTTGTGTCCCGAGGTGAGTATGAGACACTTTCGGCGTAGGCCCCGCGTGGTTTTCAAACACCTCTAACTTAGTGAAGCGAGAGATGAGTTGGAGGATGGGTTCCACACAGTGGTCTATCTCAGAGTTGCCTATATGGCCCTTTCCGCACAGATCCCGCATAGCTGTGAAGCCATTTTAACTTAGTGAAACTAGATGATAGTTGAAACAACGTTGCCCCACAAGCTTTTCGCAAGGTGATGGCACTTTCCGTGTAGGCTTCACATAGGTTTCCAAACACGTTTCACTTAGTGAGACCCGGGGTAGACCGTGAACGACGGTTTCCTCCCAATGTTCTTTCCCAGAAAGGAGTGTACGGCACTCTCCACTTCGGCCCCGCATGTGTTTTTCAACGCTTGTAATTTAGTGTAACCAGACGTTCAGTGAAAGGTTGTTTCCCCAAGTGTTTGTATCCCTGAGGTGAGTGTCTAGCGCTTTCCCTGTACGCCCCGCATAGGGTTTCAAACTCTTCTAATTTTGTGAAACGAGATCTTTCTTAACGACGGTTTTGCCACACTGTTTTTTTTCACAGAGTTACATACAAGGCACTTTCCGCATAAGCCCTCCATGGGTTTTCCAACATTTATAACGTAGTGAACAAGGTGTGAGCTGAAAGAGTGAAACACTTGTAACTTAGTGACACATGATGACAGTGGAAAAACGCTTTCTCCACAGGATTCTTTCACAGTGGCTGCTATATGTCACCTTCCACGTCGTTTCCAGCATACATTTTCTAAGTTTTCTACGTCAAACAGGATGTTAGTTGGAGGATGGTTTCCTCACTTTGTTGTTTGGCAGAATTGAGTATACGGCCCTGTCGTTATCGGCCCCGCCTGCTTTTTCACGCATTTTTGACTTAGTGATACAAGATGTTAGTTGAGAGATGGTTTGTCCACGGTATTCTCTCACAGGGTCGTGTGTATGTCCCTTTCCTCGTTGTTCCCTGCCTGGCTTGTCAAACCCTTCTAACGTAGGGATACAAGATGTAACTTGAAAGATGGTTTTCGCCAAGTGCACTTCGACAGAGTTGAGTGTACGGTTCTGTCGGCACATGACCCGCATAGTTTGTCCACCACTTCTAATGTAGTGAAGCGATGTGTTACTTGAAAGAGAGTTTCTTCGCTTTGTCGTTTCATAGGTTCTTTGTCACTTGCCGCGTAGACCCTGCCTAAGTTTTCAAACGGTGGTGACTGACTGAAATCAGGTGCTAGTTGAAAGATGTTTTCAGCACAGTGTGTTTTCCCAGAGTTGAGCATCTCGCACTTCCCGTCTAGTCCGTGCTTAGATTTCCAGACTCTTCTATCTTGGTGGAACAAGAAGTTACTTGCAAGGTGGTTTGTCCAGAGTACTCTCTCACAGCGTCGACTATGGGTCACTTTGCACATCGTTCCCCGCATAGGTTTTGAAACGCTTCTAATGTAGGGATGGAAGCTGTTAGTTGGAAAGATGGTTGCCACAAAGTGCAGTTTGACATTATGAGCCGTGCCTAGGTATTCAGTGAGTTCTCACTCGGTGAAACCAGATGGCAGTTGGAAGATTGTTGCACCGCAACGTTGTTTCACAGAGTGGAGTATATGACACTATCCGCCTAGGCCCCGCGTGTGTATCCAAACATTGCACACTTCGTGAAAGACGCTCTAAGGTGAAAGAGTATTTCCCCCGAGTGTTTCAGAGTGGAGTATAGGGAACTTGCCACGTAGATCGTGCATAGGTTTTCAAACATTTTAACTTTGTGAAACCAGATGGTAGGCGAAAGATTCCTTCTCCACCCTGTTGGTTCACAGAGTTGTGTATATGACACTATCCTCCTAAGCCGCGCAAGGGTTTTCAAAGGCGTCTCCCTTAGTGACACAAGTTGTCACTTGAAAGATGGTTTGTCCACAGTAGTCTCTCACAGGGTCGATTAAAGGTCATTTTCCGCATCATTCCCCGCATAGGTTTGCAAACACTTCTACCTTCGTGAAGGAAGATGGTAGTGGAAATTTGGTTGTTGCAGGCTGTAGGGTGACAGGTTTGAGTAGTTGGCACTATTGGCCTAGGCTCCGCGTAGCTATTCAAAGACTTCTAACCTTGTGAAACGGGATGCTACTTGAAAGACGCTTTCTCCCCCTGTTGTTTCACAGAGATGAGTATACGACCCTTGTCCTGTAGGCCTTGCATAGGTGTTCCCATGAGTTCTCACTTAGCGAAATCAAATGTTACTTGAAAGAATGTTCCACCCACAGTTATTTTCAGAGAATGCAGCCTATGGCACTATCTGCCTAGGCCCCACATGTGCATTGCAACGTTTGTAGCTTGGTGAAAGGAAGCTTTAGGGGAAAGATTTCCCTTCCCCACAGTGCTGTTTTACAGAGTGGAATATATGGCCCGTTGCCTGTAGACCCGCCGTTCCTTTTCCACCAATTCTGAGATCAGATGCTAGAGGGACGACGCCTTTGCCACAGTGCTGTTTCACAAAGTTGAGGACAAGGCACTTTCCTCATAGAGTTCGCATAACGTTTCAAACCCTTCTCACCATACGACAAGGTGACAGAACGATAACCTCCCCGGCCTTTCATAGAGTTGCGTCTACTGCACTCTCTGAGTAGGTTTTCCAATAGTTCTCACTGGGTGAAATCCGATGTTAGTTGAGGGAATGTTTCACCCAGCATATTTCACAGAAGGTAGTAAATGGCACTATCGGCCTGGGCCCCGCACGTGTGTTCAAACATTTGTAGCTCTAGTGGAAGCAGGTTTCAGGTGAAACGTGGCTTCACCACAGTGTTGTTTCAACAGTTGCGCATATGGCACGTTCCATGGAAGTCATGCTTAGGTGTTGAAATTACTTTAAGTTTCTGAAACCAAATGGTGAAAGAGAGCTTCAGCATACTGTTGTTTCAGGGAGTTGAGTATATGGCACATTCCGCACAATTCCCTGCCGGGCTGTTCAAACTCCGGTAACTTAGTGAAACCAGAGGTTAGTGGGAAGATGGATTCCCCAGTGTTGTTTGACAGAATTGCGTATATGGCACTTTTTGCCTAGGGCCCGCCATGGTTTTGGACAAGCTCTAACGTAGTGAAAGCAGTTGTTCGTACCGAGATGATTTCCCCATAGTTTTGTTTCGCACAGTGAATGAAGTGTATTGGTTTTTCCGGCCAGGAGCTGCATAGGTTGTCAAAGCCAGTGCCTACAAACGCACTTACCATGTTGACCCCAGAGAGTTTTCCAGAGTTGCCACTCATATAAACCAGATCGATGTTAATTGAAAGACAACTTCACCAGATTGTTACTTAACAGATTTGGGTAGATGGCAGTTTCCTTGTAAGTCATGCCTAAGTTTTCAAACTATTTTAACGACGTGAAAGCAGATGTTCGGTGACAGTTTCTCACCAGTGGTTTTTCAGAGTTGACTCTCTGGCATTTCCTATAAGCTGCGCATGTTTTCAAACCTTCCAACGTAACGATACATGATGTTCGCTGAAAGGTGGTTTTCGCAAAGTCCAATTTCACAGAATTGAGTGCATGGCACCGTCGGCATAGCCCCGCGCATAACTTTTCAGACACTTCAGGGTGAAACGTGATGCTAGCTGAAGGATGGTTTCACCATGTGTCGATTCACAGAGATGAATGTATGACACAGGGTAGGCCTGCCTATGTCTTCAAAGAGTTCTCTCAGTGAAACCAAGTGTTAGTTGAAGTTTCTTTCACCACAGTATTGTTGGTTACAGAGTTGAATAGATGGCCCTTTCCGTCTCTGTCGCTCATAGAGTTTCAAAGACTTCTAATTTAGTGAAACGAAGTTTTGGTTGAAATAGGGTTTCTCCACAGTGTTGTTTCACAGTGTTGAGTATATGGCACTTGTCCTGTGGGTCCCGCATAGCTTTTCAAACCGTTGTCACTCGATGAAACGGAGGTTGGTTGAAGGTATGTTTCACCACAGCAGTGTTCGACAGAGCGGAGTTTACGGCACTTTAAGTGTTCCTCCCTGTAAGGTGTTTCAATCACATCTAACGTAGTGAAAGCAGATGGTGGTCGGAAGATGGTTTCACCACATTGTTGTTTCACGGTATTGAGTACATGGTTCTATTCTTCTAGGCCAACATTTGCATTCAAACACAACTTAATGAAACCAGATGTTAGGTGAAGGATCATTTCCTCAGAGCGTTGTTTCACAGAGTTGCGTATATGGCACTTTCCGTGTAGGTCATGCGTTGCTTGTCAAACTGCTTTAGTTTTCTGAAACTACATACTCATGAAAGAATCTTCGTCCAGAGTGCTTTTTTTTCAAAGCGTCGAGTATACGGCACTTTCTGCATAAGCCGCGCCTAGGTTTGCAAACACTTCCAACTTAGTGACACGAGCTAGTTGAAAGATGGATTGTCCACGGTATTTTCTCACAGTATCCAGTATGTGTCACTTTCCTCATCATTTCCCACATAGGTTTTCAAACCCTTCTGACTTCGTGATACCAGATGTTACTTGAAAGAGCCTTCCTTCCTGCAAAGTGCAGTTTCACCGAGTTGAATATATGGCACTGTCGGCAGATACCCCGCAAACTTTTTCACAGAGTTATGGCTTGAAACGAGATGTTCGTTGAAAGATCGTTTCACCACAGTGTTGTTTCCACCGAGTTCTGTACGTGGCACTTTCAGCAAAGGCTCCGCATAGTTTCACACCCTTCTCAGTGAACAAGATGTTAGTTGAAGGATGGTTTCCCCACAGTGGTGTTTCCCAAGTGGTGCATATGGCCTTATTCATGCAGGCCCCGCCTGCGGTTGCAAACCCTTCAGTCGTAGAGATACATGAGGTTAGATGACATAGGATTTGCCCACACACATATGTGAAGGGAGTCGAGTATATGGCACTTTCCCCATAAGCCGTGCATAGGTTTTCAAACACTTCAAACTTAGTGCCCCAAGATAATTGATAGATGGATTGTCCACTCTATTTTCTCACAGGGTCCCACAGTATATGTCACTTTCCACATCGTTCCCCACACAGGTTTTACAATGCTCCTCACGTAGTTTCATAAAGATGTTAGCTGAAAAATGCTTCCCTAAGAGTTCAGTTTGAGAGTGGAGTATAGGGCAATTCTGCATAGGTCCCGCAGAGCTTTTCAAACACTTCTAACTTAGGGAAACGAAATGTTAGTTGAAAGATCGTTTCCCCACAGGGTTGTTTCACAGAGTTCAGCATATGGCACTTACCGTGTGGGCTGTGCATAGGTTTCCAAAAGAGTTCACCCTGGGCGAAATCAGATATTAGTTGAAAGAATGGCACTTTCCCCATACGCCGCGCATAGGTTTTCAAACACTTCTAACCTAAATGAAAGAAGAATTGAGTTGAAAGACGGTTTCTCACAGTGTTGTTCCACAGTTGTCAGTATCTTGTACTTCCTGCCTTTTACCCGCATAGTTTTTCAAACGCTCCTTCCTAACTTGGTGCTACAGGATATTACTCTCAAGATGGTTTCCGCAAAGTGCAGGCTGACAGAGGTGAGTGAGTATATGGCACTTTCGGCATAGGCTCCCCATGGGTTTTCTAACGCTTCCAGTTTAGTTATACAAGATGTTGATTGAAAGATGGTTTCCCCACATGTTGTGTCACAGATTTGAGTATATGACCCTTTCCGCATAACCCCCAATAGTCTTCAATTCTCAATGATTGAAACCAGATGTTATTTGAAAGATCTTTTCACCACGTCGTTGTTTCACACAGTTGAGTGTATGGCCCTTAGTTTTTAGGCTTCTCATAGGTTTTCAAACCGTTCTAAGAGGAACGAGATGGTAGTGGAAAGGTGGTTTCCCCACAGTGTTATTTCACAACGTTGAAGGCATGGCATGATCCTCGTGCATAGGCCCCGCATCTGTTTTCAAACACTTGCAACTGATATTAAGAGACAGATTGTTTCCCGACCGTGCTGTTTCACAGAGTCGAGTAAGTGGCGCGTGCACTGTAGCCCCATTATGGTTTTCGAGCCCCATTATGCTTCATTAGAGTGAAGCAAGAGATTAGTTGGAAGATGGATTCCCCACAGAGTGGCTCTAAGGCAGTTTCCTCAAAAGCCCAGCATGGGTTTTCAAACACTTCGTTCGTGAAAGAGGATGTCGGTTGAAAGACCATTTTTCCACATTTTTTTACACAATAGAGTATAAGTCACTCTCGTCAAAATTCCCTGCAAATGGTGACAACACCTGGCAGGGAAGCAAGATGTTATGAAGGATGGTTTCACCACACTGTTGTGGCACAGAGTTGAGTAATCGTACATTCCCCATTGCTGCCTGCGTGGGTTTTCAAACCCTTCTAAATTAGTGAAATCAGACGGTCGTTGAAAGAGGTTCACACCAGAGTGTTGTTTCACAGAGTTGACTATATGGCAACTTGTCTCATAGTTAACCGATCATAAGTTTTCCATCACTTCCAAATTAGTGAAACCGAAAGTTTGTTGAAAGATGGTTCCGCACACTCTGCTTTCACAGATTTGAGTGTAAGGCACTTTCTGCATAGGCCGCAACCTGGTTTTCACACGTCTAGCTTCGAGAAACCACATGTTAGGTGAAAGGTTTCCCCACCGTCTTCTTCCATAGAGTTGAGTATAAAACTCTCAGATAAGCTGTTGTTTCACAGAGATGAGTGTACGGCACTTTCATTATAAGCTCCGCATAGGTTTTCAAACAATTTCATCTGATTGGAATAAGATTTTAGTGGCAAGCTGTTTCCCCGCAGTGTTTCTTCATACAGTTTTGTAGACGGCACTTTCGTTGTTGGCCCTGCGTGGGTCTTCAAGTACTTCTAACAGTGGAAGCAGATGATAGTTTCACCACACAGTTGTTTCACAAGGTTGAGTACATGGCACTTTTGGTGTCGACTCCACATGGGTTTTCCAACACTTCTAATGTAGTGAAATAGGATTTTGGTTGAAAGACGGTTTCCGCACAGTGTTATTTGCCAGAGTGTATGGCACTTTATACATAGACCCCGCATAAAGTTTTCAAATAGCTATAACAGAACGTAACATGAAAACATAACATAACATAACATAACATAACATAACATAACATGACGTAACTGTAACAGAACGTAACTCAGACATAACATAATAACTCTAACATGGTGGTTGAAGGACGGTTTCTCCACAAAAGGGTGTCCCAACGTGCAGGGACTTGACAGAGTACATGGCACTTTCTGCATAAGCCCCCACGGAGTTCTTCAAACACTTCTAACCAGGTGAAACAGGATATCAGTTGAAAGAAGGTTTCTGCACAGTGTTCTTTTCACAGTGGCTGGTGTATGTAACCTTCCCCCTCGATCCCCACATAGGTCTTCAAACACTTCCAACTGAGCGAAACGAGCTGTTAGTTAAAAGATGATTTTTCCCCACTGTGTTCTTTCACACAGTTGGCTCTAGTACACTTTGTAGGCCGTGCATATGTTTTCAAACAGTTCTCAGTGAGACGAGATGCCAGTTGAAAGATGGTTTCTTCCCAGTACTCTCTCACAACGTCACTTTCCCCATCGATCCCCGCATGGGGTTTCCAACACTTCTGACTTAGTGAAAGAGAACGTTGAAAGACGTTTTCCCCACAGTGTTCTTTCATAGAGTGGGAGGCCCTTTCAGTCTGGACCACACAGGAGCTTTCAGACACTTCCAATTTAGTTGAATCAAATGTCACTTGAAAGGTGGTTTCCCCAAAGCCCGGTTGGACAGAGCTGCGTATATATGACCCTTTCCACATCATTCCCTCCATAGGTTTTCAAACATGTTTCTATGGTAGCGACACAAGGTGTTAGTTGAAAGATGGTTTCGCCAAAGTGCAGCTTGACAGAGTTGAGTATATGGCACTTTCTGCATTCATCCCGGCGTAGTTTTGCAAATGCTTCTAACGTCCTAAATCAGGTGGTCACAAGACCTTTTACCCAGAGTGCTCTTTCACACAGTTGACTATATGGCACTTTGTAGGTTTTCAGACAGTTCACAGTGAAACCAGATGTTAGTCGCAAGATTGTTTCCCTACAGCGTCGTTTCACAGAATGGAGTACACGGCCCTTGCGCATAGGCCCTGCAGAAGTTTTCCAACCCTTTTAACTTGGCGACAGCAGATGTGAGTTGGAAGACCGTTTCTCCCCACAGTACGATTTGGCTGTGTCGAGTATACGTCACTTTTCTCATGGTTCCTAGGAGAGTGTTTGAAACACTTCTAACACGGTGAAACAAGATGTTAGTTGAAAGGTGGTTTCCCCAAAAGCTGCTTGACACACTTGAGCATAGGGCACTTTCCGCATAAGCCCCCATAGGTTTTCACATACTTCCAACAAGTGAACCCAGATGCCCTTTGGCTGTGGGGTGAAGCCTGTGGCTTCACCACAGTGAGTTTTACAGAGTTGAGCCTATAGCACTTCCCGCGTAGTACCGGCATAGGTTTGCAAACACTTCTAAGTGGAACAAGAAGAGGTTAATTGAAACGTGGAAACCCCACAGTGTTGTTTCAGAGTTGACTATGTGGCACTTTTGACGCCGGCCCTGCACGGGTGTTCAAATACTTCCAACCTCGTGAAGAGAGACGTTATTGGAAAAATGGCTTCCCCACAGTGACTCACAGAGGTGACTGTATGACACTTTTGGTGTAGTCTCCGCCCGGTTTTCAAAGACTTCTAACTTAGTGAAATATGTTAGTTGGAAGATGGTTCCCCAAGCTCTTGTGTCACAGAGCTGAGTACCTGGCACTTTCCGCCTAGACCCCGAATAGTTTTCAAACCGTTTTCAATTCGTGAGGCCAGATGTTAGCTGAAAGATCGTTTCAGCACACTGTTGTTTCCCACAGTTGAGTATGTGGCACTTAGCCGTTAGGCTTCTCCTAGGTTTTCAAACACTCCTATCTCAGCGAACCCAGACGGTAGTTGAAAGGCGGCTTCCCCACAGTGTAGTTTCCCAGAGGTGAGTGTATGGCACCATCCTGCTACGCCCTGCGTGCGTTTTCAAACACTTGTTACTGAGTGCAACCAGATCTCAGCAGAAAGATGCTTCCCAGATAGACTTGTGTCCCGAGGTGAGTATGAGACACTTTCGGCGTAGGCCCCGCGTGGTTTTCAAACACCTCTAACTTAGTGAAGCGAGAGATGAGTTGGAGGATGGGTTCCACACAGTGGTCTATCTCAGAGTTGCCTATATGGCCCTTTCCGCACAGATCCCGCATAGCTGTGAAGCCATTTTAACTTAGTGAAACTAGATGATAGTTGAAACAACGTTGCCCCACAAGCTTTTCGCAAGGTGATGGCACTTTCCGTGTAGGCTTCACATAGGTTTCCAAACACGTTTCACTTAGTGAGACCCGGGGTAGACCGTGAACGACGGTTTCCTCCCAATGTTCTTTCCCAGAAAGGAGTGTACGGCACTCTCCACTTCGGCCCCGCATGTGTTTTTCAACGCTTGTAATTTAGTGTAACCAGACGTTCAGTGAAAGGTTGTTTCCCCAAGTGTTTGTATCCCTGAGGTGAGTGTCTAGCGCTTTCCCTGTACGCCCCGCATAGGGTTTCAAACTCTTCTAATTTTGTGAAACGAGATCTTTCTTAACGACGGTTTTGCCACACTGTTTTTTTTCACAGAGTTACATACAAGGCACTTTCCGCATAAGCCCTCCATGGGTTTTCCAACATTTATAACGTAGTGAACAAGGTGTGAGCTGAAAGAGTGAAACACTTGTAACTTAGTGACACATGATGACAGTGGAAAAACGCTTTCTCCACAGGATTCTTTCACAGTGGCTGCTATATGTCACCTTCCACGTCGTTTCCAGCATACATTTTCTAAGTTTTCTACGTCAAACAGGATGTTAGTTGGAGGATGGTTTCCTCACTTTGTTGTTTGGCAGAATTGAGTATACGGCCCTGTCGTTATCGGCCCCGCCTGCTTTTTCACGCATTTTTGACTTAGTGATACAAGATGTTAGTTGAGAGATGGTTTGTCCACGGTATTCTCTCACAGGGTCGTGTGTATGTCCCTTTCCTCGTTGTTCCCTGCCTGGCTTGTCAAACCCTTCTAACGTAGGGATACAAGATGTAACTTGAAAGATGGTTTTCGCCAAGTGCACTTCGACAGAGTTGAGTGTACGGTTCTGTCGGCACATGACCCGCATAGTTTGTCCACCACTTCTAATGTAGTGAAGCGATGTGTTACTTGAAAGAGAGTTTCTTCGCTTTGTCGTTTCATAGGTTCTTTGTCACTTGCCGCGTAGACCCTGCCTAAGTTTTCAAACGGTGGTGACTGACTGAAATCAGGTGCTAGTTGAAAGATGTTTTCAGCACAGTGTGTTTTCCCAGAGTTGAGCATCTCGCACTTCCCGTCTAGTCCGTGCTTAGATTTCCAGACTCTTCTATCTTGGTGGAACAAGAAGTTACTTGCAAGGTGGTTTGTCCAGAGTACTCTCTCACAGCGTCGACTATGGGTCACTTTGCACATCGTTCCCCGCATAGGTTTTGAAACGCTTCTAATGTAGGGATGGAAGCTGTTAGTTGGAAAGATGGTTGCCACAAAGTGCAGTTTGACATTATGAGCCGTGCCTAGGTTTTCAGTGAGTTCTCACTCGGTGAAACCAGATGGCAGTTGGAAGATTGTTGCACCGCAACGTTGTTTCACAGAGTGGAGTATATGACACTATCCGCCTAGGCCCCGCGTGTGTATCCAAACATTGCACACTTCGTGAAAGACGCTCTAAGGTGAAAGAGTATTTCCCCCGAGTGTTTCAGAGTGGAGTATAGGGAACTTGCCACGTAGATCGTGCATAGGTTTTCAAACATTTTAACTTTGTGAAACCAGATGGTAGGCGAAAGATTCCTTCTCCACCCTGTTGGTTCACAGAGTTGTGTATATGACACTATCCTCCTAAGCCGCGCAAGGGTTTTCAAAGGCGTCTCCCTTAGTGACACAAGTTGTCACTTGAAAGATGGTTTGTCCACAGTAGTCTCTCACAGGGTCGATTAAAGGTCATTTTCCGCATCATTCCCCGCATAGGTTTGCAAACACTTCTACCTTCGTGAAGGAAGATGGTAGTGGAAATTTGGTTGTTGCAGGCTGTAGGGTGACAGGTTTGAGTAGTTGGCACTATTGGCCTAGGCTCCGCGTAGCTATTCAAAGACTTCTAACCTTGTGAAACGGGATGCTACTTGAAAGACGCTTTCTCCCCCTGTTGTTTCACAGAGATGAGTATACGACCCTTGTCCTGTAGGCCTTGCATAGGTGTTCCAATGAGTTCTCACTTAGCGAAATCAAATGTTACTTGAAAGAATGTTCCACCCACAGTTATTTTCAGAGAATGCAGCCTATGGCACTATCTGCCTAGGCCCCACATGTGCATTGCAACGTTTGTAGCTTGGTGAAAGGAAGCTTTAGGGGAAAGATTTCCCTTCCCCACAGTGCTGTTTTACAGAGTTGAATATATGGCACGTTGCCTGTAGACCCGCCGTTCCTTTTCCACCAATTCTGAGATCAGATGCTAGAGGGACGACGCCTTCGCCACAGTGCTGTTTCACAAAGTTGAGGACAAGGCACTTTCCTCATAGAGTTCGCATAACGTTTCAAACCCTTCTCACCATACGACAAGGTGACAGAACGATAACCTCCCCGGCCTTTCATAGAGTTGCGTCTACTGCACTCTCTGAGTAGGTTTTCCAATAGTTCTCACTGGGTGAAATCCGATGTTAGTTGAGGGAATGTTTCACCCAGCATATTTCACAGAAGGTAGTAAATGGCACTATCGGCCTGGGCCCCGCACGTGTGTTCAAACATCTGTAGCTCTAGTGGAAGCAGGTTTCAGGTGAAACGTGGCTTCACCACAGTGTTGTTTCAACAGTTGCGCATATGGCACGTTCCATGGAAGTCATGCTTAGGTGTTGAAAT
Organism: Panthera pardus; assembly: GCF_024362965.1. Taxonomy (NCBI): domain Eukaryota; kingdom Metazoa; phylum Chordata; class Mammalia; order Carnivora; family Felidae; genus Panthera; species Panthera pardus. Next base: position 76,271 of record NW_026526669.1, on the reverse strand, counting down.
TACTTTAAGTTTCTGAAACCAAATGGTGAAAGAGAGCTTCAGCATACTGTTGTTTCAGGGAGTTGAGTATATGGCACATTCCGCACAATTCCCTGCCGGGCTGTTCAAACTCCGGTAACTTAGTGAAACCAGAGGTTAGTGGGAAGATGGATTCCCCAGTGTTGTTTGACAGAATTGCGTATATGGCACTTTTTGCCTAGGGCCCGCCATGGTTTTGGACAAGCTCTAACGTAGTGAAAGCAGTTGTTCGTACCGAGATGATTTCCCCATAGTTTTGTTTCGCACAGTGAATGAAGTGTATTGGTTTTTCCGGCCAGGAGCTGCATAGGTTGTCAAAGCCAGTGCCTACAAACGCACTTACCATGTTGACCCCAGAGAGTTTTCCAGAGTTGCCACTCATATAAACCAGATCGATGTTAATTGAAAGACAACTTCACCAGATTGTTACTTAACAGATTTGGGTAGATGGCAGTTTCCTTGTAAGTCATGCCTAAGTTTTCAAACTATTTTAACGACGTGAAAGCAGATGTTCGGTGACAGTTTCTCACCAGTGGTTTTTCAGAGTTGACTCTCTGGCATTTCCTATAAGCTGCGCATGTTTTCAAACCTTCCAACGTAACGATACATGATGTTCGCTGAAAGGTGGTTTTCGCAAAGTCCAATTTCACAGAATTGAGTGCATGGCACCGTCGGCACAGCCCCGCGCATAACTTTTCAGACACTTCAGGGTGAAACGTGATGCTAGCTGAAGGATGGTTTCACCATGTGTCGATTCACAGAGATGAATGTATGACACAGGGTAGGCCTGCCTATGTCTTCAAAGAGTTCTCTCAGTGAAACCAAGTGTTAGTTGAAGTTTCTTTCACCACAGTATTGTTGGTTACAGAGTTGAATAGATGGCCCTTTCCGTCTCTGTCGCTCATAGAGTTTCAAAGACTTCTAATTTAGTGAAACGAAGTTTTGGTTGAAATAGGGTTTCTCCACAGTGTTGTTTCACAGTGTTGAGTATATGGCACTTGTCCTGTGGGTCCCGCATAGCTTTTCAAACCGTTGTCACTCGATGAAACGGAGGTTGGTTGAAGGTATGTTTCACCACAGCAGTGTTCGACAGAGCGGAGTTTACGGCACTTTAAGTGTTCCTCCCTGTAAGGTGTTTCAATCACATCTAACGTAGTGAAAGCAGATGGTGGTCGGAAGATGGTTTCACCACATTGTTGTTTCACGGTATTGAGTACATGGTTCTATTCTTCTAGGCCAACATTTGCATTCAAACACAACTTAATGAAACCAGATGTTAGGTGAAGGATCATTTCCTCAGAGCGTTGTTTCACAGAGTTGCGTATATGGCACTTTCCGTGTAGGTCATGCGTTGCTTGTCAAACTGCTTTAGTTTTCTGAAACTACATACTCATGAAAGAATCTTCGTCCAGAGTGCTTTTTTTTCAAAGCGTCGAGTATACGGCACTTTCTGCATAAGCCGCGCCTAGGTTTGCAAACACTTCCAACTTAGTGACACGAGCTAGTTGAAAGATGGATTGTCCACGGTATTTTCTCACAGTATCCAGTATGTGTCACTTTCCTCATCATTTCCCACATAGGTTTTCAAACCCTTCTGACTTCGTGATACCAGATGTTACTTGAAAGAGCCTTCCTTCCTGCAAAGTGCAGTTTCACCGAGTTGAATATATGGCACTGTCGGCAGATACCCCGCAAACTTTTTCACAGAGTTATGGCTTGAAACGAGATGTTCGTTGAAAGATCGTTTCACCACAGTGTTGTTTCCACCGAGTTCTGTACGTGGCACTTTCAGCAAAGGCTCCGCATAGTTTCACACCCTTCTCAGTGAACAAGATGTTAGTTGAAGGATGGTTTCCCCACAGTGGTGTTTCCCAAGTGGTGCATATGGCCTTATTCATGCAGGCCCCGCCTGCGGTTGCAAACCCTTCAGTCGTAGAGATACATGAGGTTAGATGACATAGGATTTGCCCACACACATATGTGAAGGGAGTCGAGTATATGGCACTTTCCCCATAAGCCGTGCATAGGTTTTCAAACACTTCAAACTTAGTGCCCCAAGATAATTGATAGATGGATTGTCCACTCTATTTTCTCACAGGGTCCCACAGTATATGTCACTTTCCACATCGTTCCCCACACAGGTTTTACAATGCTCCTCACGTAGTTTCATAAAGATGTTAGCTGAAAAATGCTTCCCTAAGAGTTCAGTTTGAGAGTGGAGTATAGGGCAATTCTGCATAGGTCCCGCAGAGCTTTTCAAACACTTCTAACTTAGGGAAACGAAATGTTAGTTGAAAGATCGTTTCCCCACAGGGTTGTTTCACAGAGTTCAGCATATGGCACTTACCGTGTGGGCTGTGCATAGGTTTCCAAAAGAGTTCACCCTGGGCGAAATCAGATATTAGTTGAAAGAATGGCACTTTCCCCATACGCCGCGCATAGGTTTTCAAACACTTCTAACCTAAATGAAAGAAGAATTGAGTTGAAAGACGGTTTCTCACAGTGTTGTTCCACAGTTGTCAGTATCTTGTACTTCCTGCCTTTTACCCGCATAGTTTTTCAAACGCTCCTTCCTAACTTGGTGCTACAGGATATTACTCTCAAGATGGTTTCCGCAAAGTGCAGGCTGACAGAGGTGAGTGAGTATATGGCACTTTCGGCATAGGCTCCCCATGGGTTTTCTAACGCTTCCAGTTTAGTTATACAAGATGTTGATTGAAAGATGGTTTCCCCACATGTTGTGTCACAGATTTGAGTATATGACCCTTTCCGCATAACCCCCAATAGTCTTCAATTCTCAATGATTGAAACCAGATGTTATTTGAAAGATCTTTTCACCACGTCGTTGTTTCACACAGTTGAGTGTATGGCCCTTAGTTTTTAGGCTTCTCATAGGTTTTCAAACCGTTCTAAGAGGAACGAGATGGTAGTGGAAAGGTGGTTTCCCCACAGTGTTATTTCACAACGTTGAAGGCATGGCATGATCCTCGTGCATAGGCCCCGCATCTGTTTTCAAACACTTGCAACTGATATTAAGAGACAGATTGTTTCCCGACCGTGCTGTTTCACAGAGTCGAGTAAGTGGCGCGTGCACTGTAGCCCCATTATGGTTTTCGAGCCCCATTATGCTTCATTAGAGTGAAGCAAGAGATTAGTTGGAAGATGGATTCCCCACAGAGTGGCTCTAAGGCAGTTTCCTCAAAAGCCCAGCATGGGTTTTCAAACACTTCGTTCGTGAAAGAGGATGTCGGTTGAAAGACCATTTTTCCACATTTTTTTACACAATAGAGTATAAGTCACTCTCGTCAAAATTCCCTGCAAATGGTGACAACACCTGGCAGGGAAGCAAGATGTTATGAAGGATGGTTTCACCACACTGTTGTGGCACAGAGTTGAGTAATCGTACATTCCCCATTGCTGCCTGCGTGGGTTTTCAAACCCTTCTAAATTAGTGAAATCAGACGGTCGTTGAAAGAGGTTCACACCAGAGTGTTGTTTCACAGAGTTGACTATATGGCAACTTGTCTCATAGTTAACCGATCATAAGTTTTCCATCACTTCCAAATTAGTGAAACCGAAAGTTTGTTGAAAGATGGTTCCGCACACTCTGCTTTCACAGATTTGAGTGTAAGGCACTTTCTGCATAGGCCGCAACCTGGTTTTCACACGTCTAGCTTCGAGAAACCACATGTTAGGTGAAAGGTTTCCCCACCGTCTTCTTCCATAGAGTTGAGTATAAAACTCTCAGATAAGCTGTTGTTTCACAGAGATGAGTGTACGGCACTTTCATTATAAGCTCCGCATAGGTTTTCAAACAATTTCATCTGATTGGAATAAGATTTTAGTGGCAAGCTGTTTCCCCGCAGTGTTTCTTCATACAGTTTTGTAGACGGCACTTTCGTTGTTGGCCCTGCGTGGGTCTTCAAGTACTTCTAACAGTGGAAGCAGATGATAGTTTCACCACACAGTTGTTTCACAAGGTTGAGTACATGGCACTTTTGGTGTCGACTCCACATGGGTTTTCCAACACTTCTAATGTAGTGAAATAGGATTTTGGTTGAAAGACGGTTTCCGCACAGTGTTATTTGCCAGAGTGTATGGCACTTTATACATAGACCCCGCATAAAGTTTTCAAATAGCTATAACAGAACGTAACATGAAAACATAACATAACATAACATAACATAACATAACATAACATGACGTAACTGTAACAGAACGTAACTCAGACATAACATAATAACTCTAACATGGTGGTTGAAGGACGGTTTCTCCACAAAAGGGTGTCCCAACGTGCAGGGACTTGACAGAGTACATGGCACTTTCTGCATAAGCCCCCACGGAGTTCTTCAAACACTTCTAACCAGGTGAAACAGGATATCAGTTGAAAGAAGGTTTCTGCACAGTGTTCTTTTCACAGTGGCTGGTGTATGTAACCTTCCCCCTCGATCCCCACATAGGTCTTCAAACACTTCCAACTGAGCGAAACGAGCTGTTAGTTAAAAGATGATTTTTCCCCACTGTGTTCTTTCACACAGTTGACTCTAGTACACTTTGTAGGCCGTGCATATGTTTTCAAACAGTTCTCAGTGAGACGAGATGCCAGTTGAAAGATGGTTTCTTCCCAGTACTCTCTCACAACGTCACTTTCCCCATCGATCCCCGCATGGGGTTTCCAACACTTCTGACTTAGTGAAAGAGAACGTTGAAAGACGTTTTCCCCACAGTGTTCTTTCATAGAGTGGGAGGCCCTTTCAGTCTGGACCACACAGGAGCTTTCAGACACTTCCAATTTAGTTGAATCAAATGTCACTTGAAAGGTGGTTTCCCCAAAGCCCGGTTGGACAGAGCTGCGTATATATGACCCTTTCCACATCATTCCCTCCATAGGTTTTCAAACATGTTTCTATGGTAGCGACACAAGGTGTTAGTTGAAAGATGGTTTCGCCAAAGTGCAGCTTGACAGAGTTGAGTATATGGCACTTTCTGCATTCATCCCGGCGTAGTTTTGCAAATGCTTCTAACGTCCTAAATCAGGTGGTCACAAGACCTTTTACCCAGAGTGCTCTTTCACACAGTTGACTATATGGCACTTTGTAGGTTTTCAGACAGTTCACAGTGAAACCAGATGTTAGTCGCAAGATTGTTTCCCTACAGCGTCGTTTCACAGAATGGAGTACACGGCCCTTGCGCATAGGCCCTGCAGAAGTTTTCCAACCCTTTTAACTTGGCGACAGCAGATGTGAGTTGGAAGACCGTTTCTCCCCACAGTACGATTTGGCTGTGTCGAGTATACGTCACTTTTCTCATGGTTCCTAGGAGAGTGTTTGAAACACTTCTAACACGGTGAAACAAGATGTTAGTTGAAAGGTGGTTTCCCCAAAAGCTGCTTGACACACTTGAGCATAGGGCACTTTCCGCATAAGCCCCCATAGGTTTTCACATACTTCCAACAAGTGAACCCAGATGCCCTTTGGCTGTGGGGTGAAGCCTGTGGCTTCACCACAGTGAGTTTTACAGAGTTGAGCCTATAGCACTTCCCGCGTAGTACCGGCATAGGTTTGCAAACACTTCTAAGTGGAACAAGAAGAGGTTAATTGAAACGTGGAAACCCCACAGTGTTGTTTCAGAGTTGACTATGTGGCACTTTTGACGCCGGCCCTGCACGGGTGTTCAAATACTTCCAACCTCGTGAAGAGAGACGTTATTGGAAAAATGGCTTCCCCACAGTGACTCACAGAGGTGACTGTATGACACTTTTGGTGTAGTCTCCGCCCGGTTTTCAAAGACTTCTAACTTAGTGAAATATGTTAGTTGGAAGATGGTTCCCCAAGCTCTTGTGTCACAGAGCTGAGTACCTGGCACTTTCCGCCTAGACCCCGAATAGTTTTCAAACCGTTTTCAATTCGTGAGGCCAGATGTTAGCTGAAAGATCGTTTCAGCACACTGTTGTTTCCCACAGTTGAGTATGTGGCACTTAGCCGTTAGGCTTCTCCTAGGTTTTCAAACACTCCTATCTCAGCGAACCCAGACGGTAGTTGAAAGGCGGCTTCCCCACAGTGTAGTTTCCCAGAGGTGAGTGTATGGCACCATCCTGCTACGCCCTGCGTGCGTTTTCAAACACTTGTTACTGAGTGCAACCAGATCTCAGCAGAAAGATGCTTCCCAGATAGACTTGTGTCCCGAGGTGAGTATGAGACACTTTCGGCGTAGGCCCCGCGTGGTTTTCAAACACCTCTAACTTAGTGAAGCGAGAGATGAGTTGGAGGATGGGTTCCACACAGTGGTCTATCTCAGAGTTGCCTATATGGCCCTTTCCGCACAGATCCCGCATAGCTGTGAAGCCATTTTAACTTAGTGAAACTAGATGATAGTTGAAACAACGTTGCCCCACAAGCTTTTCGCAAGGTGATGGCACTTTCCGTGTAGGCTTCACATAGGTTTCCAAACACGTTTCACTTAGTGAGACCCGGGGTAGACCGTGAACGACGGTTTCCTCCCAATGTTCTTTCCCAGAAAGGAGTGTACGGCACTCTCCACTTCGGCCCCGCATGTGTTTTTCAACGCTTGTAATTTAGTGTAACCAGACGTTCAGTGAAAGGTTGTTTCCCCAAGTGTTTGTATCCCTGAGGTGAGTGTCTAGCGCTTTCCCTGTACGCCCCGCATAGGGTTTCAAACTCTTCTAATTTTGTGAAACGAGATCTTTCTTAACGACGGTTTTGCCACACTGTTTTTTTTCACAGAGTTACATACAAGGCACTTTCCGCATAAGCCCTCCATGGGTTTTCCAACATTTATAACGTAGTGAACAAGGTGTGAGCTGAAAGAGTGAAACACTTGTAACTTAGTGACACATGATGACAGTGGAAAAACGCTTTCTCCACAGGATTCTTTCACAGTGGCTGCTATATGTCACCTTCCACGTCGTTTCCAGCATACATTTTCTAAGTTTTCTACGTCAAACAGGATGTTAGTTGGAGGATGGTTTCCTCACTTTGTTGTTTGGCAGAATTGAGTATACGGCCCTGTCGTTATCGGCCCCGCCTGCTTTTTCACGCATTTTTGACTTAGTGATACAAGATGTTAGTTGAGAGATGGTTTGTCCACGGTATTCTCTCACAGGGTCGTGTGTATGTCCCTTTCCTCGTTGTTCCCTGCCTGGCTTGTCAAACCCTTCTAACGTAGGGATACAAGATGTAACTTGAAAGATGGTTTTCGCCAAGTGCACTTCGACAGAGTTGAGTGTACGGTTCTGTCGGCACATGACCCGCATAGTTTGTCCACCACTTCTAATGTAGTGAAGCGATGTGTTACTTGAAAGAGAGTTTCTTCGCTTTGTCGTTTCATAGGTTCTTTGTCACTTGCCGCGTAGACCCTGCCTAAGTTTTCAAACGGTGGTGACTGACTGAAATCAGGTGCTAGTTGAAAGATGTTTTCAGCACAGTGTGTTTTCCCAGAGTTGAGCATCTCGCACTTCCCGTCTAGTCCGTGCTTAGATTTCCAGACTCTTCTATCTTGGTGGAACAAGAAGTTACTTGCAAGGTGGTTTGTCCAGAGTACTCTCTCACAGCGTCGACTATGGGTCACTTTCCACATCGTTCCCCGCATAGGTTTTGAAACGCTTCTAATGTAGGGATGGAAGCTGTTAGTTGGAAAGATGGTTGCCACAAAGTGCAGTTTGACATTATGAGCCGTGCCTAGGTTTTCAGTGAGTTCTCACTCGGTGAAACCAGATGGCAGTTGGAAGATTGTTGCACCGCAACGTTGTTTCACAGAGTGGAGTATATGACACTATCCGCCTAGGCCCCGCGTGTGTATCCAAACATTGCACACTTCGTGAAAGACGCTCTAAGATGAAAGAGTATTTCCCCCGAGTGTTTCAGAGTGGAGTATAGGGAACTTGCCACGTAGATCGTGCATAGGTTTTCAAACATTTTAACTTTGTGAAACCAGATGGTAGGCGAAAGATTCCTTCTCCACCCTGTTGGTTCACAGAGTTGTGTATATGACACTATCCTCCTAAGCCGCGCAAGGGTTTTCAAAGGCGTCTCCCTTAGTGACACAAGTTGTCACTTGAAAGATGGTTTGTCCACAGTAGTCTCTCACAGGGTCGATTAAAGGTCATTTTCCGCATCATTCCCCGCATAGGTTTGCAAACACTTCTACCTTCGTGAAGGAAGATGGTAGTGGAAATTTGGTTGTTGCAGGCTGTAGGGTGACAGGTTTGAGTAGTTGGCACTATTGGCCTAGGCTCCGCGTAGCTATTCAAAGACTTCTAACCTTGTGAAACGGGATGCTACTTGAAAGACGCTTTCTCCCCCTGTTGTTTCACAGAGATGAGTATACGACCCTTGTCCTGTAGGCCTTGCATAGGTGTTCCAATGAGTTCTCACTTAGCGAAATCAAATGTTACTTGAAAGAATGTTCCACCCACAGTTATTTTCAGAGAATGCAGCCTATGGCACTATCTGCCTAGGCCCCACATGTGCATTGCAACGTTTGTAGCTTGGTGAAAGGAAGCTTTAGGGGAAAGATTTCCCTTCCCCACAGTGCTGTTTTACAGAGTTGAATATATGGCACGTTGCCTGTAGACCCGCCGTTCCTTTTCCACCAATTCTGAGATCAGATGCTAGAGGGACGACGCCTTTGCCACAGTGCTGTTTCACAAAGTTGAGGACAAGGCACTTTCCTCATAGAGTTCGCATAACGTTTCAAACCCTTCTCACCATACGACAAGGTGACAGAACGATAACCTCCCCGGCCTTTCATAGAGTTGCGTCTACTGCACTCTCTGAGTAGGTTTTCCAATAGTTCTCACTGGGTGAAATCCGATGTTAGTTGAGGGAATGTTTCACCCAGCATATTTCACAGAAGGTAGTAAATGGCACTATCGGCCTGGGCCCCGCACGTGTGTTCAAACATCTGTAGCTCTAGTGGAAGCAGGTTTCAGGTGAAACGTGGCTTCACCACAGTGTTGTTTCAACAGTTGCGCATATGGCACGTTCCATGGAAGTCATGCTTAGGTGTTGAAATTACTTTAAGTTTCTGAAACCAAATGGTGAAAGAGAGCTTCAGCATACTGTTGTTTCAGGGAGTTGAGTATATGGCACATTCCGCACAATTCCCTGCCGGGCTGTTCAAACTCCGGTAACTTAGTGAAACCAGAGGTTAGTGGGAAGATGGATTCCCCAGTGTTGTTTGACAGAATTGCGTATATGGCACTTTTTGCCTAGGGCCCGCCATGGTTTTGGACAAGCTCTAACGTAGTGAAAGCAGTTGTTCGTACCGAGATGATTTCCCCATAGTTTTGTTTCGCACAGTGAATGAAGTGTATTGGTTTTTCCGGCCAGGAGCTGCATAGGTTGTCAAAGCCAGTGCCTACAAACGCACTTACCATGTTGACCCCAGAGAGTTTTCCAGAGTTGCCACTCATATAAACCAGATCGATGTTAATTGAAAGACAACTTCACCAGATTGTTACTTAACAGATTTGGGTAGATGGCAGTTTCCTTGTAAGTCATGCCTAAGTTTTCAAACTATTTTAACGACGTGAAAGCAGATGTTCGGTGACAGTTTCTCACCAGTGGTTTTTCAGAGTTGACTCTCTGGCATTTCCTATAAGCTGCGCATGTTTTCAAACCTTCCAACGTAACGATACATGATGTTCGCTGAAAGGTGGTTTTCGCAAAGTCCAATTTCACAGAATTGAGTGCATGGCACCGTCGGCACAGCCCCGCGCATAACTTTTCAGACACTTCAGGGTGAAACGTGATGCTAGCTGAAGGATGGTTTCACCATGTGTCGATTCACAGAGATGAATGTATGACACAGGGTAGGCCTGCCTATGTCTTCAAAGAGTTCTCTCAGTGAAACCAAGTGTTAGTTGAAGTTTCTTTCACCACAGTATTGTTGGTTACAGAGTTGAATAGATGGCCCTTTCCGTCTCTGTCGCTCATAGAGTTTCAAAGACTTCTAATTTAGTGAAACGAAGTTTTGGTTGAAATAGGGTTTCTCCACAGTGTTGTTTCACAGTGTTGAGTATATGGCACTTGTCCTGTGGGTCCCGCATAGCTTTTCAAACCGTTGTCACTCGATGAAACGGAGGTTGGTTGAAGGTATGTTTCACCACAGCAGTGTTCGACAGAGCGGAGTTTACGGCACTTTAAGTGTTCCTCCCTGTAAGGTGTTTCAATCACATCTAACGTAGTGAAAGCAGATGGTGGTCGGAAGATGGTTTCACCACATTGTTGTTTCACGGTATTGAGTACATGGTTCTATTCTTCTAGGCCAACATTTGCATTCAAACACAACTTAATGAAACCAGATGTTAGGTGAAGGATCATTTCCTCAGAGCGTTGTTTCACAGAGTTGCGTATATGGCACTTTCCGTGTAGGTCATGCGTTGCTTGTCAAACTGCTTTAGTTTTCTGAAACTACATACTCATGAAAGAATCTTCGTCCAGAGTGCTTTTTTTTCAAAGCGTCGAGTATACGGCACTTTCTGCATAAGCCGCGCCTAGGTTTGCAAACACTTCCAACTTAGTGACACGAGCTAGTTGAAAGATGGATTGTCCACGGTATTTTCTCACAGTATCCAGTATGTGTCACTTTCCTCATCATTTCCCACATAGGTTTTCAAACCCTTCTGACTTCGTGATACCAGATGTTACTTGAAAGAGCCTTCCTTCCTGCAAAGTGCAGTTTCACCGAGTTGAATATATGGCACTGTCGGCAGATACCCCGCAAACTTTTTCACAGAGTTATGGCTTGAAACGAGATGTTCGTTGAAAGATCGTTTCACCACAGTGTTGTTTCCACCGAGTTCTGTACGTGGCACTTTCAGCAAAGGCTCCGCATAGTTTCACACCCTTCTCAGTGAACAAGATGTTAGTTGAAGGATGGTTTCCCCACAGTGGTGTTTCCCAAGTGGTGCATATGGCCTTATTCATGCAGGCCCCGCCTGCGGTTGCAAACCCTTCAGTCGTAGAGATACATGAGGTTAGATGACATAGGATTTGCCCACACACATATGTGAAGGGAGTCGAGTATATGGCACTTTCCCCATAAGCCGTGCATAGGTTTTCAAACACTTCAAACTTAGTGCCCCAAGATAATTGATAGATGGATTGTCCACTCTATTTTCTCACAGGGTCCCACAGTATATGTCACTTTCCACATCGTTCCCCACACAGGTTTTACAATGCTCCTCACGTAGTTTCATAAAGATGTTAGCTGAAAAATGCTTCCCTAAGAGTTCAGTTTGAGAGTGGAGTATAGGGCAATTCTGCATAGGTCCCGCAGAGCTTTTCAAACACTTCTAACTTAGGGAAACGAAATGTTAGTTGAAAGATCGTTTCCCCACAGGGTTGTTTCACAGAGTTCAGCATATGGCACTTACCGTGTGGGCTGTGCATAGGTTTCCAAAAGAGTTCACCCTGGGCGAAATCAGATATTAGTTGAAAGAATGGCACTTTCCCCATACGCCGCGCATAGGTTTTCAAACACTTCTAACCTAAATGAAAGAAGAATTGAGTTGAAAGACGGTTTCTCACAGTGTTGTTCCACAGTTGTCAGTATCTTGTACTTCCTGCCTTTTACCCGCATAGTTTTTCAAACGCTCCTTCCTAACTTGGTGCTACAGGATATTACTCTCAAGATGGTTTCCGCAAAGTGCAGGCTGACAGAGGTGAGTGAGTATATGGCACTTTCGGCATAGGCTCCCCATGGGTTTTCTAACGCTTCCAGTTTAGTTATACAAGATGTTGATTGAAAGATGGTTTCCCCACATGTTGTGTCACAGATTTGAGTATATGACCCTTTCCGCATAACCCCCAATAGTCTTCAATTCTCAATGATTGAAACCAGATGTTATTTGAAAGATCTTTTCACCACGTCGTTGTTTCACACAGTTGAGTGTATGGCCCTTAGTTTTTAGGCTTCTCATAGGTTTTCAAACCGTTCTAAGAGGAACGAGATGGTAGTGGAAAGGTGGTTTCCCCACAGTGTTATTTCACAACGTTGAAGGCATGGCATGATCCTCGTGCATAGGCCCCGCATCTGTTTTCAAACACTTGCAACTGATATTAAGAGACAGATTGTTTCCCGACCGTGCTGTTTCACAGAGTCGAGTAAGTGGCGCGTGCACTGTAGCCCCATTATGGTTTTCGAGCCCCATTATGCTTCATTAGAGTGAAGCAAGAGATTAGTTGGAAGATGGATTCCCCACAGAGTGGCTCTAAGGCAGTTTCCTCAAAAGCCCAGCATGGGTTTTCAAACACTTCGTTCGTGAAAGAGGATGTCGGTTGAAAGACCATTTTTCCACATTTTTTTACACAATAGAGTATAAGTCACTCTCGTCAAAATTCCCTGCAAATGGTGACAACACCTGGCAGGGAAGCAAGATGTTATGAAGGATGGTTTCACCACACTGTTGTGGCACAGAGTTGAGTAATCGTACATTCCCCATTGCTGCCTGCGTGGGTTTTCAAACCCTTCTAAATTAGTGAAATCAGACGGTCGTTGAAAGAGGTTCACACCAGAGTGTTGTTTCACAGAGTTGACTATATGGCAACTTGTCTCATAGTTAACCGATCATAAGTTTTCCATCACTTCCAAATTAGTGAAACCGAAAGTTTGTTGAAAGATGGTTCCGCACACTCTGCTTTCACAGATTTGAGTGTAAGGCACTTTCTGCATAGGCCGCAACCTGGTTTTCACACGTCTAGCTTCGAGAAACCACATGTTAGGTGAAAGGTTTCCCCACCGTCTTCTTCCATAGAGTTGAGTATAAAACTCTCAGATAAGCTGTTGTTTCACAGAGATGAGTGTACGGCACTTTCATTATAAGCTCCGCATAGGTTTTCAAACAATTTCATCTGATTGGAATAAGATTTTAGTGGCAAGCTGTTTCCCCGCAGTGTTTCTTCATACAGTTTTGTAGACGGCACTTTCGTTGTTGGCCCTGCGTGGGTCTTCAAGTACTTCTAACAGTGGAAGCAGATGATAGTTTCACCACACAGTTGTTTCACAAGGTTGAGTACATGGCACTTTTGGTGTCGACTCCACATGGGTTTTCCAACACTTCTAATGTAGTGAAATAGGATTTTGGTTGAAAGACGGTTTCCGCACAGTGTTATTTGCCAGAGTGTATGGCACTTTATACATAGACCCCGCATAAAGTTTTCAAATAGCTATAACAGAACGTAACATGAAAACATAACATAACATAACATAACATAACATAACATAACATGACGTAACTGTAACAGAACGTAACTCAGACATAACATAATAACTCTAACATGGTGGTTGAAGGACGGTTTCTCCACAAAAGGGTGTCCCAACGTGCAGGGACTTGACAGAGTACATGGCACTTTCTGCATAAGCCCCCACGGAGTTCTTCAAACACTTCTAACCAGGTGAAACAGGATATCAGTTGAAAGAAGGTTTCTGCACAGTGTTCTTTTCACAGTGGCTGGTGTATGTAACCTTCCCCCTCGATCCCCACATAGGTCTTCAAACACTTCCAACTGAGCGAAACGAGCTGTTAGTTAAAAGATGATTTTTCCCCACTGTGTTCTTTCACACAGTTGACTCTAGTACACTTTGTAGGCCGTGCATATGTTTTCAAACAGTTCTCAGTGAGACGAGATGCCAGTTGAAAGATGGTTTCTTCCCAGTACTCTCTCACAACGTCACTTTCCCCATCGATCCCCGCATGGGGTTTCCAACACTTCTGACTTAGTGAAAGAGAACGTTGAAAGACGTTTTCCCCACAGTGTTCTTTCATAGAGTGGGAGGCCCTTTCAGTCTGGACCACACAGGAGCTTTCAGACACTTCCAATTTAGTTGAATCAAATGTCACTTGAAAGGTGGTTTCCCCAAAGCCCGGTTGGACAGAGCTGCGTATATATGACCCTTTCCACATCATTCCCTCCATAGGTTTTCAAACATGTTTCTATGGTAGCGACACAAGGTGTTAGTTGAAAGATGGTTTCGCCAAAGTGCAGCTTGACAGAGTTGAGTATATGGCACTTTCTGCATTCATCCCGGCGTAGTTTTGCAAATGCTTCTAACGTCCTAAATCAGGTGGTCACAAGACCTTTTACCCAGAGTGCTCTTTCACACAGTTGACTATATGGCACTTTGTAGGTTTTCAGACAGTTCACAGTGAAACCAGATGTTAGTCGCAAGATTGTTTCCCTACAGCGTCGTTTCACAGAATGGAGTACACGGCCCTTGCGCATAGGCCCTGCAGAAGTTTTCCAACCCTTTTAACTTGGCGACAGCAGATGTGAGTTGGAAGACCGTTTCTCCCCACAGTACGATTTGGCTGTGTCGAGTATACGTCACTTTTCTCATGGTTCCTAGGAGAGTGTTTGAAACACTTCTAACACGGTGAAACAAGATGTTAGTTGAAAGGTGGTTTCCCCAAAAGCTGCTTGACACACTTGAGCATAGGGCACTTTCCGCATAAGCCCCCATAGGTTTTCACATACTTCCAACAAGTGAACCCAGATGCCCTTTGGCTGTGGGGTGAAGCCTGTGGCTTCACCACAGTGAGTTTTACAGAGTTGAGCCTATAGCACTTCCCGCGTAGTACCGGCATAGGTTTGCAAACACTTCTAAGTGGAACAAGAAGAGGTTAATTGAAACGTGGAAACCCCACAGTGTTGTTTCAGAGTTGACTATGTGGCACTTTTGACGCCGGCCCTGCACGGGTGTTCAAATACTTCCAACCTCGTGAAGAGAGACGTTATTGGAAAAATGGCTTCCCCACAGTGACTCACAGAGGTGACTGTATGACACTTTTGGTGTAGTCTCCGCCCGGTTTTCAAAGACTTCTAACTTAGTGAAATATGTTAGTTGGAAGATGGTTCCCCAAGCTCTTGTGTCACAGAGCTGAGTACCTGGCACTTTCCGCCTAGACCCCGAATAGTTTTCAAACCGTTTTCAATTCGTGAGGCCAGATGTTAGCTGAAAGATCGTTTCAGCACACTGTTGTTTCCCACAGTTGAGTATGTGGCACTTAGCCGTTAGGCTTCTCCTAGGTTTTCAAACACTCCTATCTCAGCGAACCCAGACGGTAGTTGAAAGGCGGCTTCCCCACAGTGTAGTTTCCCAGAGGTGAGTGTATGGCACCATCCTGCTACGCCCTGCGTGCGTTTTCAAACACTTGTTACTGAGTGCAACCAGATCTCAGCAGAAAGATGCTTCCCAGATAGACTTGTGTCCCGAGGTGAGTATGAGACACTTTCGGCGTAGGCCCCGCGTGGTTTTCAAACACCTCTAACTTAGTGAAGCGAGAGATGAGTTGGAGGATGGGTTCCACACAGTGGTCTATCTCAGAGTTGCCTATATGGCCCTTTCCGCACAGATCCCGCATAGCTGTGAAGCCATTTTAACTTAGTGAAACTAGATGATAGTTGAAACAACGTTGCCCCACAAGCTTTTCGCAAGGTGATGGCACTTTCCGTGTAGGCTTCACATAGGTTTCCAAACACGTTTCACTTAGTGAGACCCGGGGTAGACCGTGAACGACGGTTTCCTCCCAATGTTCTTTCCCAGAAAGGAGTGTACGGCACTCTCCACTTCGGCCCCGCATGTGTTTTTCAACGCTTGTAATTTAGTGTAACCAGACGTTCAGTGAAAGGTTGTTTCCCCAAGTGTTTGTATCCCTGAGGTGAGTGTCTAGCGCTTTCCCTGTACGCCCCGCATAGGGTTTCAAACTCTTCTAATTTTGTGAAACGAGATCTTTCTTAACGACGGTTTTGCCACACTGTTTTTTTTCACAGAGTTACATACAAGGCACTTTCCGCATAAGCCCTCCATGGGTTTTCCAACATTTATAACGTAGTGAACAAGGTGTGAGCTGAAAGAGTGAAACACTTGTAACTTAGTGACACATGATGACAGTGGAAAAACGCTTTCTCCACAGGATTCTTTCACAGTGGCTGCTATATGTCACCTTCCACGTCGTTTCCAGCATACATTTTCTAAGTTTTCTACGTCAAACAGGATGTTAGTTGGAGGATGGTTTCCTCACTTTGTTGTTTGGCAGAATTGAGTATACGGCCCTGTCGTTATCGGCCCCGCCTGCTTTTTCACGCATTTTTGACTTAGTGATACAAGATGTTAGTTGAGAGATGGTTTGTCCACGGTATTCTCTCACAGGGTCGTGTGTATGTCCCTTTCCTCGTTGTTCCCTGCCTGGCTTGTCAAACCCTTCTAACGTAGGGATACAAGATGTAACTTGAAAGATGGTTTTCGCCAAGTGCACTTCGACAGAGTTGAGTGTACGGTTCTGTCGGCACATGACCCGCATAGTTTGTCCACCACTTCTAATGTAGTGAAGCGATGTGTTACTTGAAAGAGAGTTTCTTCGCTTTGTCGTTTCATAGGTTCTTTGTCACTTGCCGCGTAGACCCTGCCTAAGTTTTCAAACGGTGGTGACTGACTGAAATCAGGTGCTAGTTGAAAGATGTTTTCAGCACAGTGTGTTTTCCCAGAGTTGAGCATCTCGCACTTCCCGTCTAGTCCGTGCTTAGATTTCCAGACTCTTCTATCTTGGTGGAACAAGAAGTTACTTGCAAGGTGGTTTGTCCAGAGTACTCTCTCACAGCGTCGACTATGGGTCACTTTGCACATCGTTCCCCGCATAGGTTTTGAAACGCTTCTAATGTAGGGATGGAAGCTGTTAGTTGGAAAGATGGTTGCCACAAAGTGCAGTTTGACATTATGAGCCGTGCCTAGGTTTTCAGTGAGTTCTCACTCGGTGAAACCAGATGGCAGTTGGAAGATTGTTGCACCGCAACGTTGTTTCACAGAGTGGAGTATATGACACTATCCGCCTAGGCCCCGCGTGTGTATCCAAACATTGCACACTTCGTGAAAGACGCTCTAAGGTGAAAGAGTATTTCCCCCGAGTGTTTCAGAGTGGAGTATAGGGAACTTGCCACGTAGATCGTGCATAGGTTTTCAAACATTTTAACTTTGTGAAACCAGATGGTAGGCGAAAGATTCCTTCTCCACCCTGTTGGTTCACAGAGTTGTGTATATGACACTATCCTCCTAAGCCGCGCAAGGGTTTTCAAAGGCGTCTCCCTTAGTGACACAAGTTGTCACTTGAAAGATGGTTTGTCCACAGTAGTCTCTCACAGGGTCGATTAAAGGTCATTTTCCGCATCATTCCCCGCATAGGTTTGCAAACACTTCTACCTTCGTGAAGGAAGATGGTAGTGGAAATTTGGTTGTTGCAGGCTGTAGGGTGACAGGTTTGAGTAGTTGGCACTATTGGCCTAGGCTCCGCGTAGCTATTCAAAGACTTCTAACCTTGTGAAACGGGATGCTACTTGAAAGACGCTTTCTCCCCCTGTTGTTTCACAGAGATGAGTATACGACCCTTGTCCTGTAGGCCTTGCATAGGTGTTCCAATGAGTTCTCACTTAGCGAAATCAAATGTTACTTGAAAGAATGTTCCACCCACAGTTATTTTCAGAGAATGCAGCCTATGGCACTATCTGCCTAGGCCCCACATGTGCATTGCAACGTTTGTAGCTTGGTGAAAGGAAGCTTTAGGGGAAAGATTTCCCTTCCCCACAGTGCTGTTTTACAGAGTTGAATATATGGCACGTTGCCTGTAGACCCGCCGTTCCTTTTCCACCAATTCTGAGATCAGATGCTAGAGGGACGACGCCTTTGCCACAGTGCTGTTTCACAAAGTTGAGGACAAGGCACTTTCCTCATAGAGTTCGCATAACGTTTCAAACCCTTCTCACCATACGACAAGGTGACAGAACGATAACCTCCCCGGCCTTTCATAGAGTTGCGTCTACTGCACTCTCTGAGTAGGTTTTCCAATAGTTCTCACTGGGTGAAATCCGATGTTAGTTGAGGGAATGTTTCACCCAGCATATTTCACAGAAGGTAGTAAATGGCACTATCGGCCTGGGCCCCGCACGTGTGTTCAAACATCTGTAGCTCTAGTGGAAGCAGGTTTCAGGTGAAACGTGGCTTCACCACAGTGTTGTTTCAACAGTTGCGCATATGGCACGTTCCATGGAAGTCATGCTTAGGTGTTGAAATTACTTTAAGTTTCTGAAACCAAATGGTGAAAGAGAGCTTCAGCATACTGTTGTTTCAGGGAGTTGAGTATATGGCACATTCCGCACAATTCCCTGCCGGGCTGTTCAAACTCCGGTAACTTAGTGAAACCAGAGGTTAGTGGGAAGATGGATTCCCCAGTGTTGTTTGACAGAATTGCGTATATGGCACTTTTTGCCTAGGGCCCGCCATGGTTTTGGACAAGCTCTAACGTAGTGAAAGCAGTTGTTCGTACCGAGATGATTTCCCCATAGTTTTGTTTCGCACAGTGAATGAAGTGTATTGGTTTTTCCGGCCAGGAGCTGCATAGGTTGTCAAAGCCAGTGCCTACAAACGCACTTACCATGTTGACCCCAGAGAGTTTTCCAGAGTTGCCACTCATATAAACCAGATCGATGTTAATTGAAAGACAACTTCACCAGATTGTTACTTAACAGATTTGGGTAGATGGCAGTTTCCTTGTAAGTCATGCCTAAGTTTTCAAACTATTTTAACGACGTGAAAGCAGATGTTCGGTGACAGTTTCTCACCAGTGGTTTTTCAGAGTTGACTCTCTGGCATTTCCTATAAGCTGCGCATGTTTTCAAACCTTCCAACGTAACGATACATGATGTTCGCTGAAAGGTGGTTTTCGCAAAGTCCAATTTCACAGAATTGAGTGCATGGCACCGTCGGCATAGCCCCGCGCATAACTTTTCAGACACTTCAGGGTGAAACGTGATGCTAGCTGAAGGATGGTTTCACCATGTGTCGATTCACAGAGATGAATGTATGACACAGGGTAGGCCTGCCTATGTCTTCAAAGAGTTCTCTCAGTGAAACCAAGTGTTAGTTGAAGTTTCTTTCACCACAGTATTGTTGGTTACAGAGTTGAATAGATGGCCCTTTCCGTCTCTGTCGCTCATAGAGTTTCAAAGACTTCTAATTTAGTGAAACGAAGTTTTGGTTGAAATAGGGTTTCTCCACAGTGTTGTTTCACAGTGTTGAGTATATGGCACTTGTCCTGTGGGTCCCGCATAGCTTTTCAAACCGTTGTCACTCGATGAAACGGAGGTTGGTTGAAGGTATGTTTCACCACAGCAGTGTTCGACAGAGCGGAGTTTACGGCACTTTAAGTGTTCCTCCCTGTAAGGTGTTTCAATCACATCTAACGTAGTGAAAGCAGATGGTGGTCGGAAGATGGTTTCACCACATTGTTGTTTCACGGTATTGAGTACATGGTTCTATTCTTCTAGGCCAACATTTGCATTCAAACACAACTTAATGAAACCAGATGTTAGGTGAAGGATCATTTCCTCAGAGCGTTGTTTCACAGAGTTGCGTATATGGCACTTTCCGTGTAGGTCATGCGTTGCTTGTCAAACTGCTTTAGTTTTCTGAAACTACATACTCATGAAAGAATCTTCGTCCAGAGTGCTTTTTTTTCAAAGCGTCGAGTATACGGCACTTTCTGCATAAGCCGCGCCTAGGTTTGCAAACACTTCCAACTTAGTGACACGAGCTAGTTGAAAGATGGATTGTCCACGGTATTTTCTCACAGTATCCAGTATGTGTCACTTTCCTCATCATTTCCCACATAGGTTTTCAAACCCTTCTGACTTCGTGATACCAGATGTTACTTGAAAGAGCCTTCCTTCCTGCAAAGTGCAGTTTCACCGAGTTGAATATATGGCACTGTCGGCAGATACCCCGCAAACTTTTTCACAGAGTTATGGCTTGAAACGAGATGTTCGTTGAAAGATCGTTTCACCACAGTGTTGTTTCCACCGAGTTCTGTACGTGGCACTTTCAGCAAAGGCTCCGCATAGTTTCACACCCTTCTCAGTGAACAAGATGTTAGTTGAAGGATGGTTTCCCCACAGTGGTGTTTCCCAAGTGGTGCATATGGCCTTATTCATGCAGGCCCCGCCTGCGGTTGCAAACCCTTCAGTCGTAGAGATACATGAGGTTAGATGACATAGGATTTGCCCACACACATATGTGAAGGGAGTCGAGTATATGGCACTTTCCCCATAAGCCGTGCATAGGTTTTCAAACACTTCAAACTTAGTGCCCCAAGATAATTGATAGATGGATTGTCCACTCTATTTTCTCACAGGGTCCCACAGTATATGTCACTTTCCACATCGTTCCCCACACAGGTTTTACAATGCTCCTCACGTAGTTTCATAAAGATGTTAGCTGAAAAATGCTTCCCTAAGAGTTCAGTTTGAGAGTGGAGTATAGGGCAATTCTGCATAGGTCCCGCAGAGCTTTTCAAACACTTCTAACTTAGGGAAACGAAATGTTAGTTGAAAGATCGTTTCCCCACAGGGTTGTTTCACAGAGTTCAGCATATGGCACTTACCGTGTGGGCTGTGCATAGGTTTCCAAAAGAGTTCACCCTGGGCGAAATCAGATATTAGTTGAAAGAATGGCACTTTCCCCATACGCCGCGCATAGGTTTTCAAACACTTCTAACCTAAATGAAAGAAGAATTGAGTTGAAAGACGGTTTCTCACAGTGTTGTTCCACAGTTGTCAGTATCTTGTACTTCCTGCCTTTTACCCGCATAGTTTTTCAAACGCTCCTTCCTAACTTGGTGCTACAGGATATTACTCTCAAGATGGTTTCCGCAAAGTGCAGGCTGACAGAGGTGAGTGAGTATATGGCACTTTCGGCATAGGCTCCCCATGGGTTTTCTAACGCTTCCAGTTTAGTTATACAAGATGTTGATTGAAAGATGGTTTCCCCACATGTTGTGTCACAGATTTGAGTATATGACCCTTTCCGCATAACCCCCAATAGTCTTCAATTCTCAATGATTGAAACCAGATGTTATTTGAAAGATCTTTTCACCACGTCGTTGTTTCACACAGTTGAGTGTATGGCCCTTAGTTTTTAGGCTTCTCATAGGTTTTCAAACCGTTCTAAGAGGAACGAGATGGTAGTGGAAAGGTGGTTTCCCCACAGTGTTATTTCACAACGTTGAAGGCATGGCATGATCCTCGTGCATAGGCCCCGCATCTGTTTTCAAACACTTGCAACTGATATTAAGAGACAGATTGTTTCCCGACCGTGCTGTTTCACAGAGTCGAGTAAGTGGCGCGTGCACTGTAGCCCCATTATGGTTTTCGAGCCCCATTATGCTTCATTAGAGTGAAGCAAGAGATTAGTTGGAAGATGGATTCCCCACAGAGTGGCTCTAAGGCAGTTTCCTCAAAAGCCCAGCATGGGTTTTCAAACACTTCGTTCGTGAAAGAGGATGTCGGTTGAAAGACCATTTTTCCACATTTTTTTACACAATAGAGTATAAGTCACTCTCGTCAAAATTCCCTGCAAATGGTGACAACACCTGGCAGGGAAGCAAGATGTTATGAAGGATGGTTTCACCACACTGTTGTGGCACAGAGTTGAGTAATCGTACATTCCCCATTGCTGCCTGCGTGGGTTTTCAAACCCTTCTAAATTAGTGAAATCAGACGGTCGTTGAAAGAGGTTCACACCAGAGTGTTGTTTCACAGAGTTGACTATATGGCAACTTGTCTCATAGTTAACCGATCATAAGTTTTCCATCACTTCCAAATTAGTGAAACCGAAAGTTTGTTGAAAGATGGTTCCGCACACTCTGCTTTCACAGATTTGAGTGTAAGGCACTTTCTGCATAGGCCGCAACCTGGTTTTCACACGTCTAGCTTCGAGAAACCACATGTTAGGTGAAAGGTTTCCCCACCGTCTTCTTCCATAGAGTTGAGTATAAAACTCTCAGATAAGCTGTTGTTTCACAGAGATGAGTGTACGGCACTTTCATTATAAGCTCCGCATAGGTTTTCAAACAATTTCATCTGATTGGAATAAGATTTTAGTGGCAAGCTGTTTCCCCGCAGTGTTTCTTCATACAGTTTTGTAGACGGCACTTTCGTTGTTGGCCCTGCGTGGGTCTTCAAGTACTTCTAACAGTGGAAGCAGATGATAGTTTCACCACACAGTTGTTTCACAAGGTTGAGTACATGGCACTTTTGGTGTCGACTCCACATGGGTTTTCCAACACTTCTAATGTAGTGAAATAGGATTTTGGTTGAAAGACGGTTTCCGCACAGTGTTATTTGCCAGAGTGTATGGCACTTTATACATAGACCCCGCATAAAGTTTTCAAATAGCTATAACAGAACGTAACATGAAAACATAACATAACATAACATAACATAACATAACATAACATGACGTAACTGTAACAGAACGTAACTCAGACATAACATAATAACTCTAACATGGTGGTTGAAGGACGGTTTCTCCACAAAAGGGTGTCCCAACGTGCAGGGACTTGACAGAGTACATGGCACTTTCTGCATAAGCCCCCACGGAGTTCTTCAAACACTTCTAACCAGGTGAAACAGGATATCAGTTGAAAGAAGGTTTCTGCACAGTGTTCTTTTCACAGTGGCTGGTGTATGTAACCTTCCCCCTCGATCCCCACATAGGTCTTCAAACACTTCCAACTGAGCGAAACGAGCTGTTAGTTAAAAGATGATTTTTCCCCACTGTGTTCTTTCACACAGTTGACTCTAGTACACTTTGTAGGCCGTGCATATGTTTTCAAACAGTTCTCAGTGAGACGAGATGCCAGTTGAAAGATGGTTTCTTCCCAGTACTCTCTCACAACGTCACTTTCCCCATCGATCCCCGCATGGGGTTTCCAACACTTCTGACTTAGTGAAAGAGAACGTTGAAAGACGTTTTCCCCACAGTGTTCTTTCATAGAGTGGGAGGCCCTTTCAGTCTGGACCACACAGGAGCTTTCAGACACTTCCAATTTAGTTGAATCAAATGTCACTTGAAAGGTGGTTTCCCCAAAGCCCGGTTGGACAGAGCTGCGTATATATGACCCTTTCCACATCATTCCCTCCATAGGTTTTCAAACATGTTTCTATGGTAGCGACACAAGGTGTTAGTTGAAAGATGGTTTCGCCAAAGTGCAGCTTGACAGAGTTGAGTATATGGCACTTTCTGCATTCATCCCGGCGTAGTTTTGCAAATGCTTCTAACGTCCTAAATCAGGTGGTCACAAGACCTTTTACCCAGAGTGCTCTTTCACACAGTTGACTATATGGCACTTTGTAGGTTTTCAGACAGTTCACAGTGAAACCAGATGTTAGTCGCAAGATTGTTTCCCTACAGCGTCGTTTCACAGAATGGAGTACACGGCCCTTGCGCATAGGCCCTGCAGAAGTTTTCCAACCCTTTTAACTTGGCGACAGCAGATGTGAGTTGGAAGACCGTTTCTCCCCACAGTACGATTTGGCTGTGTCGAGTATACGTCACTTTTCTCATGGTTCCTAGGAGAGTGTTTGAAACACTTCTAACACGGTGAAACAAGATGTTAGTTGAAAGGTGGTTTCCCCAAAAGCTGCTTGACACACTTGAGCATAGGGCACTTTCCGCATAAGCCCCCATAGGTTTTCACATACTTCCAACAAGTGAACCCAGATGCCCTTTGGCTGTGGGGTGAAGCCTGTGGCTTCACCACAGTGAGTTTTACAGAGTTGAGCCTATAGCACTTCCCGCGTAGTACCGGCATAGGTTTGCAAACACTTCTAAGTGGAACAAGAAGAGGTTAATTGAAACGTGGAAACCCCACAGTGTTGTTTCAGAGTTGACTATGTGGCACTTTTGACGCCGGCCCTGCACGGGTGTTCAAATACTTCCAACCTCGTGAAGAGAGACGTTATTGGAAAAATGGCTTCCCCACAGTGACTCACAGAGGTGACTGTATGACACTTTTGGTGTAGTCTCCGCCCGGTTTTCAAAGACTTCTAACTTAGTGAAATATGTTAGTTGGAAGATGGTTCCCCAAGCTCTTGTGTCACAGAGCTGAGTACCTGGCACTTTCCGCCTAGACCCCGAATAGTTTTCAAACCGTTTTCAATTCGTGAGGCCAGATGTTAGCTGAAAGATCGTTTCAGCACACTGTTGTTTCCCACAGTTGAGTATGTGGCACTTAGCCGTTAGGCTTCTCCTAGGTTTTCAAACACTCCTATCTCAGCGAACCCAGACGGTAGTTGAAAGGCGGCTTCCCCACAGTGTAGTTTCCCAGAGGTGAGTGTATGGCACCATCCTGCTACGCCCTGCGTGCGTTTTCAAACACTTGTTACTGAGTGCAACCAGATCTCAGCAGAAAGATGCTTCCCAGATAGACTTGTGTCCCGAGGTGAGTATGAGACACTTTCGGCGTAGGCCCCGCGTGGTTTTCAAACACCTCTAACTTAGTGAAGCGAGAGATGAGTTGGAGGATGGGTTCCACACAGTGGTCTATCTCAGAGTTGCCTATATGGCCCTTTCCGCACAGATCCCGCATAGCTGTGAAGCCATTTTAACTTAGTGAAACTAGATGATAGTTGAAACAACGTTGCCCCACAAGCTTTTCGCAAGGTGATGGCACTTTCCGTGTAGGCTTCACATAGGTTTCCAAACACGTTTCACTTAGTGAGACCCGGGGTAGACCGTGAACGACGGTTTCCTCCAATGTTCTTTCCAGAAAGGAGTGTACGGCACTCTCCACTTCGGCCCCGCATGTGTTTTTCAACGCTTGTAATTTAGTGTAACCAGACGTTCAGTGAAAGGTTGTTTCCCCAAGTGTTTGTATCCCTGAGGTGAGTGTCTAGCGCTTTCCCTGTACGCCCCGCATAGGGTTTCAAACTCTTCTAATTTTGTGAAACGAGATCTTTCTTAACGACGGTTTTGCCACACTGTTTTTTTTCACAGAGTTACATACAAGGCACTTTCCGCATAAGCCCTCCATGGGTTTTTCCAACATTTATAACGTAGTGAACAAGGTGTGAGCTGAAAGAGTGAAACACTTGTAACTTAGTGACACATGATGACAGTGGAAAAACCGCTTTCTCCACAGGATTCTTTCACAGTGGCTGCTATATGTCACCTTCCACGTCGTTTCCAGCATACATTTTCTAAGTTTTCTACGTCAAACAGGATGTTAGTTGGAGGATGGTTTCCTCACTTTGTTGTTTGGCAGAATTGAGTATACGGCCCTGTCGTTATCGGCCCCGCCTGCTTTTTCACGCATTTTTGACTTAGTGATACAAGATGTTAGTTGAGAGATGGTTTGTCCACGGTATTCTCTCACAGGGTCGTGTGTATGTCCCTTTCCTCGTTGTTCCCTGCCTGGCTTGTCAAACCCTTCTAACGTAGGGATACAAGATGTAACTTGAAAGATGGTTTTCGCCAAGTGCACTTCGACAGAGTTGAGTGTACGGTTCTGTCGGCACATGACCCGCATAGTTTGTCCACCACTTCTAATGTAGTGAAGCGATGTGTTACTTGAAAGAGAGTTTCTTCGCTTTGTCGTTTCATAGGTTCTTTGTCACTTGCCGCGTAGACCCTGCCTAAGTTTTCAAACGGTGGTGACTGACTGAAATCAGGTGCTAGTTGAAAGATGTTTTCAGCACAGTGTGTTTTCCCAGAGTTGAGCATCTCGCACTTCCCGTCTAGTCCGTGCTTAGATTTCCAGACTCTTCTATCTTGGTGGAACAAGAAGTTACTTGCAAGGTGGTTTGTCCAGAGTACTCTCTCACAGCGTCGACTATGGGTCACTTTGCACATCGTTCCCCGCATAGGTTTTGAAACGCTTCTAATGTAGGGATGGAAGCTGTTAGTTGGAAAGATGGTTGCCACAAAGTGCAGTTTGACATTATGAGCCGTGCCTAGGTTTTCAGTGAGTTCTCACTCGGTGAAACCAGATGGCAGTTGGAAGATTGTTGCACCGCAACGTTGTTTCACAGAGTGGAGTATATGACACTATCCGCCTAGGCCCCGCGTGTGTATCCAAACATTGCACACTTCGTGAAAGACGCTCTAAGGTGAAAGAGTATTTCCCCCGAGTGTTTCAGAGTGGAGTATAGGGAACTTGCCACGTAGATCGTGCATAGGTTTTCAAACATTTTAACTTTGTGAAACCAGATGGTAGGCGAAAGATTCCTTCTCCACCCTGTTGGTTCACAGAGTTGTGTATATGACACTATCCTCCTAAGCCGCGCAAGGGTTTTCAAAGGCGTCTCCCTTAGTGACACAAGTTGTCACTTGAAAGATGGTTTGTCCACAGTAGTCTCTCACAGGGTCGATTAAAGGTCATTTTCCGCATCATTCCCCGCATAGGTTTGCAAACACTTCTACCTTCGTGAAGGAAGATGGTAGTGGAAATTTGGTTGTTGCAGGCTGTAGGGTGACAGGTTTGAGTAGTTGGCACTATTGGCCTAGGCTCCGCGTAGCTATTCAAAGACTTCTAACCTTGTGAAACGGGATGCTACTTGAAAGACGCTTTCTCCCCCTGTTGTTTCACAGAGATGAGTATACGACCCTTGTCCTGTAGGCCTTGCATAGGTGTTCCAATGAGTTCTCACTTAGCGAAATCAAATGTTACTTGAAAGAATGTTCCACCCACAGTTATTTTCAGAGAATGCAGCCTATGGCACTATCTGCCTAGGCCCCACATGTGCATTGCAACGTTTGTAGCTTGGTGAAAGGAAGCTTTAGGGGAAAGATTTCCCTTCCCCACAGTGCTGTTTTACAGAGTTGAATATATGGCACGTTGCCTGTAGACCCGCCGTTCCTTTTCCACCAATTCTGAGATCAGATGCTAGAGGGACGACGCCTTTGCCACAGTGCTGTTTCACAAAGTTGAGGACAAGGCACTTTCCTCATAGAGTTCGCATAACGTTTCAAACCCTTCTCACCATACGACAAGGTGACAGAACGATAACCTCCCCGGCCTTTCATAGAGTTGCGTCTACTGCACTCTCTGAGTAGGTTTTCCAATAGTTCTCACTGGGTGAAATCCGATGTTAGTTGAGGGAATGTTTCACCCAGCATATTTCACAGAAGGTAGTAAATGGCACTATCGGCCTGGGCCCCGCACGTGTGTTCAAACATCTGTAGCTCTAGTGGAAGCAGGTTTCAGGTGAAACGTGGCTTCACCACAGTGTTGTTTCAACAGTTGCGCATATGGCACGTTCCATGGAAGTCATGCTTAGGTGTTGAAATTACTTTAAGTTTCTGAAACCAAATGGTGAAAGAGAGCTTCAGCATACTGTTGTTTCAGGGAGTTGAGTATATGGCACATTCCGCACAATTCCCTGCCGGGCTGTTCAAACTCCGGTAACTTAGTGAAACCAGAGGTTAGTGGGAAGATGGATTCCCCAGTGTTGTTTGACAGAATTGCGTATATGGCACTTTTTGCCTAGGGCCCGCCATGGTTTTGGACAAGCTCTAACGTAGTGAAAGCAGTTGTTCGTACCGAGATGATTTCCCCATAGTTTTGTTTCGCACAGTGAATGAAGTGTATTGGTTTTTCCGGCCAGGAGCTGCATAGGTTGTCAAAGCCAGTGCCTACAAACGCACTTACCATGTTGACCCCAGAGAGTTTTCCAGAGTTGCCACTCATATAAACCAGATCGATGTTAATTGAAAGACAACTTCACCAGATTGTTACTTAACAGATTTGGGTAGATGGCAGTTTCCTTGTAAGTCATGCCTAAGTTTTCAAACTATTTTAACGACGTGAAAGCAGATTTTCGGTGACAGTTTCTCACCAGTGGTTTTTCAGAGTTGACTCTCTGGCATTTCCTATAAGCTGCGCATGTTTTCAAACCTTCCAACGTAACGATACATGATGTTCGCTGAAAGGTGGTTTTCGCAAAGTCCAATTTCACAGAATTGAGTGCATGGCACCGTCGGCATAGCCCCGCGCATAACTTTTCAGACACTTCAGGGTGAAACGTGATGCTAGCTGAAGGATGGTTTCACCATGTGTCGATTCACAGAGATGAATGTATGACACAGGGTAGGCCTGCCTATGTCTTCAAAGAGTTCTCTCAGTGAAACCAAGTGTTAGTTGAAGTTTCTTTCACCACAGTATTGTTGGTTACAGAGTTGAATAGATGGCCCTTTCCGTCTCTGTCGCTCATAGAGTTTCAAAGACTTCTAATTTAGTGAAACGAAGTTTTGGTTGAAATAGGGTTTCTCCACAGTGTTGTTTCACAGTGTTGAGTATATGGCACTTGTCCTGTGGGTCCCGCATAGCTTTTCAAACCGTTGTCACTCGATGAAACGGAGGTTGGTTGAAGGTATGTTTCACCACAGCAGTGTTCGACAGAGCGGAGTTTACGGCACTTTAAGTGTTCCTCCCTGTAAGGTGTTTCAATCACATCTAACGTAGTGAAAGCAGATGGTGGTCGGAAGATGGTTTCACCACATTGTTGTTTCACGGTATTGAGTACATGGTTCTATTCTTCTAGGCCAACATTTGCATTCAAACACAACTTAATGAAACCAGATGTTAGGTGAAGGATCATTTCCTCAGAGCGTTGTTTCACAGAGTTGCGTATATGGCACTTTCCGTGTAGGTCATGCGTTGCTTGTCAAACTGCTTTAGTTTTCTGAAACTACATACTCATGAAAGAATCTTCGTCCAGAGTGCTTTTTTTTCAAAGCGTCGAGTATACGGCACTTTCTGCATAAGCCGCGCCTAGGTTTGCAAACACTTCCAACTTAGTGACACGAGCTAGTTGAAAGATGGATTGTCCACGGTATTTTCTCACAGTATCCAGTATGTGTCACTTTCCTCATCATTTCCCACATAGGTTTTCAAACCCTTCTGACTTCGTGATACCAGATGTTACTTGAAAGAGCCTTCCTTCCTGCAAAGTGCAGTTTCACCGAGTTGAATATATGGCACTGTCGGCAGATACCCCGCAAACTTTTTCACAGAGTTATGGCTTGAAACGAGATGTTCGTTGAAAGATCGTTTCACCACAGTGTTGTTTCCACCGAGTTCTGTACGTGGCACTTTCAGCAAAGGCTCCGCATAGTTTCACACCCTTCTCAGTGAACAAGATGTTAGTTGAAGGATGGTTTCCCCACAGTGGTGTTTCCCAAGTGGTGCATATGGCCTTATTCATGCAGGCCCCGCCTGCGGTTGCAAACCCTTCAGTCGTAGAGATACATGAGGTTAGATGACATAGGATTTGCCCACACACATATGTGAAGGGAGTCGAGTATATGGCACTTTCCCCATAAGCCGTGCATAGGTTTTCAAACACTTCAAACTTAGTGCCCCAAGATAATTGATAGATGGATTGTCCACTCTATTTTCTCACAGGGTCCCACAGTATATGTCACTTTCCACATCGTTCCCCACACAGGTTTTACAATGCTCCTCACGTAGTTTCATAAAGATGTTAGCTGAAAAATGCTTCCCTAAGAGTTCAGTTTGAGAGTGGAGTATAGGGCAATTCTGCATAGGTCCCGCAGAGCTTTTCAAACACTTCTAACTTAGGGAAACGAAATGTTAGTTGAAAGATCGTTTCCCCACAGGGTTGTTTCACAGAGTTCAGCATATGGCACTTACCGTGTGGGCTGTGCATAGGTTTCCAAAAGAGTTCACCCTGGGCGAAATCAGATATTAGTTGAAAGAATGGCACTTTCCCCATACGCCGCGCATAGGTTTTCAAACACTTCTAACCTAAATGAAAGAAGAATTGAGTTGAAAGACGGTTTCTCACAGTGTTGTTCCACAGTTGTCAGTATCTTGTACTTCCTGCCTTTTACCCGCATAGTTTTTCAAACGCTCCTTCCTAACTTGGTGCTACAGGATATTACTCTCAAGATGGTTTCCGCAAAGTGCAGGCTGACAGAGGTGAGTGAGTATATGGCACTTTCGGCATAGGCTCCCCATGGGTTTTCTAACGCTTCCAGTTTAGTTATACAAGATGTTGATTGAAAGATGGTTTCCCCACATGTTGTGTCACAGATTTGAGTATATGACCCTTTCCGCATAACCCCCAATAGTCTTCAATTCTCAATGATTGAAACCAGATGTTATTTGAAAGATCTTTTCACCACGTCGTTGTTTCACACAGTTGAGTGTATGGCCCTTAGTTTTTAGGCTTCTCATAGGTTTTCAAACCGTTCTAAGAGGAACGAGATGGTAGTGGAAAGGTGGTTTCCCCACAGTGTTATTTCACAACGTTGAAGGCATGGCATGATCCTCGTGCATAGGCCCCGCATCTGTTTTCAAACACTTGCAACTGATATTAAGAGACAGATTGTTTCCCGACCGTGCTGTTTCACAGAGTCGAGTAAGTGGCGCGTGCACTGTAGCCCCATTATGGTTTTCGAGCCCCATTATGCTTCATTAGAGTGAAGCAAGAGATTAGTTGGAAGATGGATTCCCCACAGAGTGGCTCTAAGGCAGTTTCCTCAAAAGCCCAGCATGGGTTTTCAAACACTTCGTTCGTGAAAGAGGATGTCGGTTGAAAGACCATTTTTCCACATTTTTTTACACAATAGAGTATAAGTCACTCTCGTCAAAATTCCCTGCAAATGGTGACAACACCTGGCAGGGAAGCAAGATGTTATGAAGGATGGTTTCACCACACTGTTGTGGCACAGAGTTGAGTAATCGTACATTCCCCATTGCTGCCTGCGTGGGTTTTCAAACCCTTCTAAATTAGTGAAATCAGACGGTCGTTGAAAGAGGTTCACACCAGAGTGTTGTTTCACAGAGTTGACTATATGGCAACTTGTCTCATAGTTAACCGATCATAAGTTTTCCATCACTTCCAAATTAGTGAAACCGAAAGTTTGTTGAAAGATGGTTCCGCACACTCTGCTTTCACAGATTTGAGTGTAAGGCACTTTCTGCATAGGCCGCAACCTGGTTTTCACACGTCTAGCTTCGAGAAACCACATGTTAGGTGAAAGGTTTCCCCACCGTCTTCTTCCATAGAGTTGAGTATAAAACTCTCAGATAAGCTGTTGTTTCACAGAGATGAGTGTACGGCACTTTCATTATAAGCTCCGCATAGGTTTTCAAACAATTTCATCTGATTGGAATAAGATTTTAGTGGCAAGCTGTTTCCCCGCAGTGTTTCTTCATACAGTTTTGTAGACGGCACTTTCGTTGTTGGCCCTGCGTGGGTCTTCAAGTACTTCTAACAGTGGAAGCAGATGATAGTTTCACCACACAGTTGTTTCACAAGGTTGAGTACATGGCACTTTTGGTGTCGACTCCACATGGGTTTTCCAACACTTCTAATGTAGTGAAATAGGATTTTGGTTGAAAGACGGTTTCCGCACAGTGTTATTTGCCAGAGTGTATGGCACTTTATACATAGACCCCGCATAAAGTTTTCAAATAGCTATAACAGAACGTAACATGAAAACATAACATAACATAACATAACATAACATAACATAACATGACGTAACTGTAACAGAACGTAACTCAGACATAACATAATAACTCTAACATGGTGGTTGAAGGACGGTTTCTCCACAAAAGGGTGTCCCAACGTGCAGGGACTTGACAGAGTACATGGCACTTTCTGCATAAGCCCCCACGGAGTTCTTCAAACACTTCTAACCAGGTGAAACAGGATATCAGTTGAAAGAAGGTTTCTGCACAGTGTTCTTTTCACAGTGGCTGGTGTATGTAACCTTCCCCCTCGATCCCCACATAGGTCTTCAAACACTTCCAACTGAGCGAAACGAGCTGTTAGTTAAAAGATGATTTTTCCCCACTGTGTTCTTTCACACAGTTGGCTCTAGTACACTTTGTAGGCCGTGCATATGTTTTCAAACAGTTCTCAGTGAGACGAGATGCCAGTTGAAAGATGGTTTCTTCCCAGTACTCTCTCACAACGTCACTTTCCCCATCGATCCCCGCATGGGGTTTCCAACACTTCTGACTTAGTGAAAGAGAACGTTGAAAGACGTTTTCCCCACAGTGTTCTTTCATAGAGTGGGAGGCCCTTTCAGTCTGGACCACACAGGAGCTTTCAGACACTTCCAATTTAGTTGAATCAAATGTCACTTGAAAGGTGGTTTCCCCAAAGCCCGGTTGGACAGAGCTGCGTATATATGACCCTTTCCACATCATTCCCTCCATAGGTTTTCAAACATGTTTCTATGGTAGCGACACAAGGTGTTAGTTGAAAGATGGTTTCGCCAAAGTGCAGCTTGACAGAGTTGAGTATATGGCACTTTCTGCATTCATCCCGGCGTAGTTTTGCAAATGCTTCTAACGTCCTAAATCAGGTGGTCACAAGACCTTTTACCCAGAGTGCTCTTTCACACAGTTGACTATATGGCACTTTGTAGGTTTTCAGACAGTTCACAGTGAAACCAGATGTTAGTCGCAAGATTGTTTCCCTACAGCGTCGTTTCACAGAATGGAGTACACGGCCCTTGCGCATAGGCCCTGCAGAAGTTTTCCAACCCTTTTAACTTGGCGACAGCAGATGTGAGTTGGAAGACCGTTTCTCCCCACAGTACGATTTGGCTGTGTCGAGTATACGTCACTTTTCTCATGGTTCCTAGGAGAGTGTTTGAAACACTTCTAACACGGTGAAACAAGATGTTAGTTGAAAGGTGGTTTCCCCAAAAGCTGCTTGACACACTTGAGCATAGGGCACTTTCCGCATAAGCCCCCATAGGTTTTCACATACTTCCAACAAGTGAACCCAGATGCCCTTTGGCTGTGGGGTGAAGCCTGTGGCTTCACCACAGTGAGTTTTACAGAGTTGAGCCTATAGCACTTCCCGCGTAGTACCGGCATAGGTTTGCAAACACTTCTAAGTGGAACAAGAAGAGGTTAATTGAAACGTGGAAACCCCACAGTGTTGTTTCAGAGTTGACTATGTGGCACTTTTGACGCCGGCCCTGCACGGGTGTTCAAATACTTCCAACCTCGTGAAGAGAGACGTTATTGGAAAAATGGCTTCCCCACAGTGACTCACAGAGGTGACTGTATGACACTTTTGGTGTAGTCTCCGCCCGGTTTTCAAAGACTTCTAACTTAGTGAAATATGTTAGTTGGAAGATGGTTCCCCAAGCTCTTGTGTCACAGAGCTGAGTACCTGGCACTTTCCGCCTAGACCCCGAATAGTTTTCAAACCGTTTTCAATTCGTGAGGCCAGATGTTAGCTGAAAGATCGTTTCAGCACACTGTTGTTTCCCACAGTTGAGTATGTGGCACTTAGCCGTTAGGCTTCTCCTAGGTTTTCAAACACTCCTATCTCAGCGAACCCAGACGGTAGTTGAAAGGCGGCTTCCCCACAGTGTAGTTTCCCAGAGGTGAGTGTATGGCACCATCCTGCTACGCCCTGCGTGCGTTTTCAAACACTTGTTACTGAGTGCAACCAGATCTCAGCAGAAAGATGCTTCCCAGATAGACTTGTGTCCCGAGGTGAGTATGAGACACTTTCGGCGTAGGCCCCGCGTGGTTTTCAAACACCTCTAACTTAGTGAAGCGAGAGATGAGTTGGAGGATGGGTTCCACACAGTGGTCTATCTCAGAGTTGCCTATATGGCCCTTTCCGCACAGATCCCGCATAGCTGTGAAGCCATTTTAACTTAGTGAAACTAGATGATAGTTGAAACAACGTTGCCCCACAAGCTTTTCGCAAGGTGATGGCACTTTCCGTGTAGGCTTCACATAGGTTTCCAAACACGTTTCACTTAGTGAGACCCGGGGTAGACCGTGAACGACGGTTTCCTCCCAATGTTCTTTCCCAGAAAGGAGTGTACGGCACTCTCCACTTCGGCCCCGCATGTGTTTTTCAACGCTTGTAATTTAGTGTAACCAGACGTTCAGTGAAAGGTTGTTTCCCCAAGTGTTTGTATCCCTGAGGTGAGTGTCTAGCGCTTTCCCTGTACGCCCCGCATAGGGTTTCAAACTCTTCTAATTTTGTGAAACGAGATCTTTCTTAACGACGGTTTTGCCACACTGTTTTTTTTCACAGAGTTACATACAAGGCACTTTCCGCATAAGCCCTCCATGGGTTTTCCAACATTTATAACGTAGTGAACAAGGTGTGAGCTGAAAGAGTGAAACACTTGTAACTTAGTGACACATGATGACAGTGGAAAAACGCTTTCTCCACAGGATTCTTTCACAGTGGCTGCTATATGTCACCTTCCACGTCGTTTCCAGCATACATTTTCTAAGTTTTCTACGTCAAACAGGATGTTAGTTGGAGGATGGTTTCCTCACTTTGTTGTTTGGCAGAATTGAGTATACGGCCCTGTCGTTATCGGCCCCGCCTGCTTTTTCACGCATTTTTGACTTAGTGATACAAGATGTTAGTTGAGAGATGGTTTGTCCACGGTATTCTCTCACAGGGTCGTGTGTATGTCCCTTTCCTCGTTGTTCCCTGCCTGGCTTGTCAAACCCTTCTAACGTAGGGATACAAGATGTAACTTGAAAGATGGTTTTCGCCAAGTGCACTTCGACAGAGTTGAGTGTACGGTTCTGTCGGCACATGACCCGCATAGTTTGTCCACCACTTCTAATGTAGTGAAGCGATGTGTTACTTGAAAGAGAGTTTCTTCGCTTTGTCGTTTCATAGGTTCTTTGTCACTTGCCGCGTAGACCCTGCCTAAGTTTTCAAACGGTGGTGACTGACTGAAATCAGGTGCTAGTTGAAAGATGTTTTCAGCACAGTGTGTTTTCCCAGAGTTGAGCATCTCGCACTTCCCGTCTAGTCCGTGCTTAGATTTCCAGACTCTTCTATCTTGGTGGAACAAGAAGTTACTTGCAAGGTGGTTTGTCCAGAGTACTCTCTCACAGCGTCGACTATGGGTCACTTTCCACATCGTTCCCCGCATAGGTTTTGAAACGCTTCTAATGTAGGGATGGAAGCTGTTAGTTGGAAAGATGGTTGCCACAAAGTGCAGTTTGACATTATGAGCCGTGCCTAGGTTTTCAGTGAGTTCTCACTCGGTGAAACCAGATGGCAGTTGGAAGATTGTTGCAC
Organism: Panthera pardus; assembly: GCF_024362965.1. Classification (NCBI taxonomy): domain Eukaryota; kingdom Metazoa; phylum Chordata; class Mammalia; order Carnivora; family Felidae; genus Panthera; species Panthera pardus. The sequence goes on along the minus strand of NW_026526669.1, from coordinate 41,343 downwards.
CGCAACGTTGTTTCACAGAGTGGAGTATATGACACTATCCGCCTAGGCCCCGCGTGTGTATCCAAACATTGCACACTTCGTGAAAGACGCTCTAAGGTGAAAGAGTATTTCCCCCGAGTGTTTCAGAGTGGAGTATAGGGAACTTGCCACGTAGATCGTGCATAGGTTTTCAAACATTTTAACTTTGTGAAACCAGATGGTAGGCGAAAGATTCCTTCTCCACCCTGTTGGTTCACAGAGTTGTGTATATGACACTATCCTCCTAAGCCGCGCAAGGGTTTTCAAAGGCGTCTCCCTTAGTGACACAAGTTGTCACTTGAAAGATGGTTTGTCCACAGTAGTCTCTCACAGGGTCGATTAAAGGTCATTTTCCGCATCATTCCCCGCATAGGTTTGCAAACACTTCTACCTTCGTGAAGGAAGATGGTAGTGGAAATTTGGTTGTTGCAGGCTGTAGGGTGACAGGTTTGAGTAGTTGGCACTATTGGCCTAGGCTCCGCGTAGCTATTCAAAGACTTCTAACCTTGTGAAACGGGATGCTACTTGAAAGACGCTTTCTCCCCCTGTTGTTTCACAGAGATGAGTATACGACCCTTGTCCTGTAGGCCTTGCATAGGTGTTCCAATGAGTTCTCACTTAGCGAAATCAAATGTTACTTGAAAGAATGTTCCACCCACAGTTATTTTCAGAGAATGCAGCCTATGGCACTATCTGCCTAGGCCCCACATGTGCATTGCAACGTTTGTAGCTTGGTGAAAGGAAGCTTTAGGGGAAAGATTTCCCTTCCCCACAGTGCTGTTTTACAGAGTTGAATATATGGCACGTTGCCTGTAGACCCGCCGTTCCTTTTCCACCAATTCTGAGATCAGATGCTAGAGGGACGACGCCTTTGCCACAGTGCTGTTTCACAAAGTTGAGGACAAGGCACTTTCCTCATAGAGTTCGCATAACGTTTCAAACCCTTCTCACCATACGACAAGGTGACAGAACGATAACCTCCCCGGCCTTTCATAGAGTTGCGTCTACTGCACTCTCTGAGTAGGTTTTCCAATAGTTCTCACTGGGTGAAATCCGATGTTAGTTGAGGGAATGTTTCACCCAGCATATTTCACAGAAGGTAGTAAATGGCACTATCGGCCTGGGCCCCGCACGTGTGTTCAAACATCTGTAGCTCTAGTGGAAGCAGGTTTCAGGTGAAACGTGGCTTCACCACAGTGTTGTTTCAACAGTTGCGCATATGGCACGTTCCATGGAAGTCATGCTTAGGTGTTGAAATTACTTTAAGTTTCTGAAACCAAATGGTGAAAGAGAGCTTCAGCATACTGTTGTTTCAGGGAGTTGAGTATATGGCACATTCCGCACAATTCCCTGCCGGGCTGTTCAAACTCCGGTAACTTAGTGAAACCAGAGGTTAGTGGGAAGATGGATTCCCCAGTGTTGTTTGACAGAATTGCGTATATGGCACTTTTTGCCTAGGGCCCGCCATGGTTTTGGACAAGCTCTAACGTAGTGAAAGCAGTTGTTCGTACCGAGATGATTTCCCCATAGTTTTGTTTCGCACAGTGAATGAAGTGTATTGGTTTTTCCGGCCAGGAGCTGCATAGGTTGTCAAAGCCAGTGCCTACAAACGCACTTACCATGTTGACCCCAGAGAGTTTTCCAGAGTTGCCACTCATATAAACCAGATCGATGTTAATTGAAAGACAACTTCACCAGATTGTTACTTAACAGATTTGGGTAGATGGCAGTTTCCTTGTAAGTCATGCCTAAGTTTTCAAACTATTTTAACGACGTGAAAGCAGATGTTCGGTGACAGTTTCTCACCAGTGGTTTTTCAGAGTTGACTCTCTGGCATTTCCTATAAGCTGCGCATGTTTTCAAACCTTCCAACGTAACGATACATGATGTTCGCTGAAAGGTGGTTTTCGCAAAGTCCAATTTCACAGAATTGAGTGCATGGCACCGTCGGCATAGCCCCGCGCATAACTTTTCAGACACTTCAGGGTGAAACGTGATGCTAGCTGAAGGATGGTTTCACCATGTGTCGATTCACAGAGATGAATGTATGACACAGGGTAGGCCTGCCTATGTCTTCAAAGAGTTCTCTCAGTGAAACCAAGTGTTAGTTGAAGTTTCTTTCACCACAGTATTGTTGGTTACAGAGTTGAATAGATGGCCCTTTCCGTCTCTGTCGCTCATAGAGTTTCAAAGACTTCTAATTTAGTGAAACGAAGTTTTGGTTGAAATAGGGTTTCTCCACAGTGTTGTTTCACAGTGTTGAGTATATGGCACTTGTCCTGTGGGTCCCGCATAGCTTTTCAAACCGTTGTCACTCGATGAAACGGAGGTTGGTTGAAGGTATGTTTCACCACAGCAGTGTTCGACAGAGCGGAGTTTACGGCACTTTAAGTGTTCCTCCCTGTAAGGTGTTTCAATCACATCTAACGTAGTGAAAGCAGATGGTGGTCGGAAGATGGTTTCACCACATTGTTGTTTCACGGTATTGAGTACATGGTTCTATTCTTCTAGGCCAACATTTGCATTCAAACACAACTTAATGAAACCAGATGTTAGGTGAAGGATCATTTCCTCAGAGCGTTGTTTCACAGAGTTGCGTATATGGCACTTTCCGTGTAGGTCATGCGTTGCTTGTCAAACTGCTTTAGTTTTCTGAAACTACATACTCATGAAAGAATCTTCGTCCAGAGTGCTTTTTTTTCAAAGCGTCGAGTATACGGCACTTTCTGCATAAGCCGCGCCTAGGTTTGCAAACACTTCCAACTTAGTGACACGAGCTAGTTGAAAGATGGATTGTCCACGGTATTTTCTCACAGTATCCAGTATGTGTCACTTTCCTCATCATTTCCCACATAGGTTTTCAAACCCTTCTGACTTCGTGATACCAGATGTTACTTGAAAGAGCCTTCCTTCCTGCAAAGTGCAGTTTCACCGAGTTGAATATATGGCACTGTCGGCAGATACCCCGCAAACTTTTTCACAGAGTTATGGCTTGAAACGAGATGTTCGTTGAAAGATCGTTTCACCACAGTGTTGTTTCCACCGAGTTCTGTACGTGGCACTTTCAGCAAAGGCTCCGCATAGTTTCACACCCTTCTCAGTGAACAAGATGTTAGTTGAAGGATGGTTTCCCCACAGTGGTGTTTCCCAAGTGGTGCATATGGCCTTATTCATGCAGGCCCCGCCTGCGGTTGCAAACCCTTCAGTCGTAGAGATACATGAGGTTAGATGACATAGGATTTGCCCACACACATATGTGAAGGGAGTCGAGTATATGGCACTTTCCCCATAAGCCGTGCATAGGTTTTCAAACACTTCAAACTTAGTGCCCCAAGATAATTGATAGATGGATTGTCCACTCTATTTTCTCACAGGGTCCCACAGTATATGTCACTTTCCACATCGTTCCCCACACAGGTTTTACAATGCTCCTCACGTAGTTTCATAAAGATGTTAGCTGAAAAATGCTTCCCTAAGAGTTCAGTTTGAGAGTGGAGTATAGGGCAATTCTGCATAGGTCCCGCAGAGCTTTTCAAACACTTCTAACTTAGGGAAACGAAATGTTAGTTGAAAGATCGTTTCCCCACAGGGTTGTTTCACAGAGTTCAGCATATGGCACTTACCGTGTGGGCTGTGCATAGGTTTCCAAAAGAGTTCACCCTGGGCGAAATCAGATATTAGTTGAAAGAATGGCACTTTCCCCATACGCCGCGCATAGGTTTTCAAACACTTCTAACCTAAATGAAAGAAGAATTGAGTTGAAAGACGGTTTCTCACAGTGTTGTTCCACAGTTGTCAGTATCTTGTACTTCCTGCCTTTTACCCGCATAGTTTTTCAAACGCTCCTTCCTAACTTGGTGCTACAGGATATTACTCTCAAGATGGTTTCCGCAAAGTGCAGGCTGACAGAGGTGAGTGAGTATATGGCACTTTCGGCATAGGCTCCCCATGGGTTTTCTAACGCTTCCAGTTTAGTTATACAAGATGTTGATTGAAAGATGGTTTCCCCACATGTTGTGTCACAGATTTGAGTATATGACCCTTTCCGCATAACCCCCAATAGTCTTCAATTCTCAATGATTGAAACCAGATGTTATTTGAAAGATCTTTTCACCACGTCGTTGTTTCACACAGTTGAGTGTATGGCCCTTAGTTTTTAGGCTTCTCATAGGTTTTCAAACCGTTCTAAGAGGAACGAGATGGTAGTGGAAAGGTGGTTTCCCCACAGTGTTATTTCACAACGTTGAAGGCATGGCATGATCCTCGTGCATAGGCCCCGCATCTGTTTTCAAACACTTGCAACTGATATTAAGAGACAGATTGTTTCCCGACCGTGCTGTTTCACAGAGTCGAGTAAGTGGCGCGTGCACTGTAGCCCCATTATGGTTTTCGAGCCCCATTATGCTTCATTAGAGTGAAGCAAGAGATTAGTTGGAAGATGGATTCCCCACAGAGTGGCTCTAAGGCAGTTTCCTCAAAAGCCCAGCATGGGTTTTCAAACACTTCGTTCGTGAAAGAGGATGTCGGTTGAAAGACCATTTTTCCACATTTTTTTACACAATAGAGTATAAGTCACTCTCGTCAAAATTCCCTGCAAATGGTGACAACACCTGGCAGGGAAGCAAGATGTTATGAAGGATGGTTTCACCACACTGTTGTGGCACAGAGTTGAGTAATCGTACATTCCCCATTGCTGCCTGCGTGGGTTTTTAAACCCTTCTAAATTAGTGAAATCAGACGGTCGTTGAAAGAGGTTCACACCAGAGTGTTGTTTCACAGAGTTGACTATATGGCAACTTGTCTCATAGTTAACCGATCATAAGTTTTCCATCACTTCCAAATTAGTGAAACCGAAAGTTTGTTGAAAGATGGTTCCGCACACTCTGCTTTCACAGATTTGAGTGTAAGGCACTTTCTGCATAGGCCGCAACCTGGTTTTCACACGTCTAGCTTCGAGAAACCACATGTTAGGTGAAAGGTTTCCCCACCGTCTTCTTCCATAGAGTTGAGTATAAAACTCTCAGATAAGCTGTTGTTTCACAGAGATGAGTGTACGGCACTTTCATTATAAGCTCCGCATAGGTTTTCAAACAATTTCATCTGATTGGAATAAGATTTTAGTGGCAAGCTGTTTCCCCGCAGTGTTTCTTCATACAGTTTTGTAGACGGCACTTTCGTTGTTGGCCCTGCGTGGGTCTTCAAGTACTTCTAACAGTGGAAGCAGATGATAGTTTCACCACACAGTTGTTTCACAAGGTTGAGTACATGGCACTTTTGGTGTCGACTCCACATGGGTTTTCCAACACTTCTAATGTAGTGAAATAGGATTTTGGTTGAAAGACGGTTTCCGCACAGTGTTATTTGCCAGAGTGTATGGCACTTTATACATAGACCCCGCATAAAGTTTTCAAATAGCTATAACAGAACGTAACATGAAAACATAACATAACATAACATAACATAACATAACATAACATGACGTAACTGTAACAGAACGTAACTCAGACATAACATAATAACTCTAACATGGTGGTTGAAGGACGGTTTCTCCACAAAAGGGTGTCCCAACGTGCAGGGACTTGACAGAGTACATGGCACTTTCTGCATAAGCCCCCACGGAGTTCTTCAAACACTTCTAACCAGGTGAAACAGGATATCAGTTGAAAGAAGGTTTCTGCACAGTGTTCTTTTCACAGTGGCTGGTGTATGTAACCTTCCCCCTCGATCCCCACATAGGTCTTCAAACACTTCCAACTGAGCGAAACGAGCTGTTAGTTAAAAGATGATTTTTCCCCACTGTGTTCTTTCACACAGTTGGCTCTAGTACACTTTGTAGGCCGTGCATATGTTTTCAAACAGTTCTCAGTGAGACGAGATGCCAGTTGAAAGATGGTTTCTTCCCAGTACTCTCTCACAACGTCACTTTCCCCATCGATCCCCGCATGGGGTTTCCAACACTTCTGACTTAGTGAAAGAGAACGTTGAAAGACGTTTTCCCCACAGTGTTCTTTCATAGAGTGGGAGGCCCTTTCAGTCTGGACCACACAGGAGCTTTCAGACACTTCCAATTTAGTTGAATCAAATGTCACTTGAAAGGTGGTTTCCCCAAAGCCCGGTTGGACAGAGCTGCGTATATATGACCCTTTCCACATCATTCCCTCCATAGGTTTTCAAACATGTTTCTATGGTAGCGACACAAGGTGTTAGTTGAAAGATGGTTTCGCCAAAGTGCAGCTTGACAGAGTTGAGTATATGGCACTTTCTGCATTCATCCCGGCGTAGTTTTGCAAATGCTTCTAACGTCCTAAATCAGGTGGTCACAAGACCTTTTACCCAGAGTGCTCTTTCACACAGTTGACTATATGGCACTTTGTAGGTTTTCAGACAGTTCACAGTGAAACCAGATGTTAGTCGCAAGATTGTTTCCCTACAGCGTCGTTTCACAGAATGGAGTACACGGCCCTTGCGCATAGGCCCTGCAGAAGTTTTCCAACCCTTTTAACTTGGCGACAGCAGATGTGAGTTGGAAGACCGTTTCTCCCCACAGTACGATTTGGCTGTGTCGAGTATACGTCACTTTTCTCATGGTTCCTAGGAGAGTGTTTGAAACACTTCTAACACGGTGAAACAAGATGTTAGTTGAAAGGTGGTTTCCCCAAAAGCTGCTTGACACACTTGAGCATAGGGCACTTTCCGCATAAGCCCCCATAGGTTTTCACATACTTCCAACAAGTGAACCCAGATGCCCTTTGGCTGTGGGGTGAAGCCTGTGGCTTCACCACAGTGAGTTTTACAGAGTTGAGCCTATAGCACTTCCCGCGTAGTACCGGCATAGGTTTGCAAACACTTCTAAGTGGAACAAGAAGAGGTTAATTGAAACGTGGAAACCCCACAGTGTTGTTTCAGAGTTGACTATGTGGCACTTTTGACGCCGGCCCTGCACGGGTGTTCAAATACTTCCAACCTCGTGAAGAGAGACGTTATTGGAAAAATGGCTTCCCCACAGTGACTCACAGAGGTGACTGTATGACACTTTTGGTGTAGTCTCCGCCCGGTTTTCAAAGACTTCTAACTTAGTGAAATATGTTAGTTGGAAGATGGTTCCCCAAGCTCTTGTGTCACAGAGCTGAGTACCTGGCACTTTCCGCCTAGACCCCGAATAGTTTTCAAACCGTTTTCAATTCGTGAGGCCAGATGTTAGCTGAAAGATCGTTTCAGCACACTGTTGTTTCCCACAGTTGAGTATGTGGCACTTAGCCGTTAGGCTTCTCCTAGGTTTTCAAACACTCCTATCTCAGCGAACCCAGACGGTAGTTGAAAGGCGGCTTCCCCACAGTGTAGTTTCCCAGAGGTGAGTGTATGGCACCATCCTGCTACGCCCTGCGTGCGTTTTCAAACACTTGTTACTGAGTGCAACCAGATCTCAGCAGAAAGATGCTTCCCAGATAGACTTGTGTCCCGAGGTGAGTATGAGACACTTTCGGCGTAGGCCCCGCGTGGTTTTCAAACACCTCTAACTTAGTGAAGCGAGAGATGAGTTGGAGGATGGGTTCCACACAGTGGTCTATCTCAGAGTTGCCTATATGGCCCTTTCCGCACAGATCCCGCATAGCTGTGAAGCCATTTTAACTTAGTGAAACTAGATGATAGTTGAAACAACGTTGCCCCACAAGCTTTTCGCAAGGTGATGGCACTTTCCGTGTAGGCTTCACATAGGTTTCCAAACACGTTTCACTTAGTGAGACCCGGGGTAGACCGTGAACGACGGTTTCCTCCCAATGTTCTTTCCCAGAAAGGAGTGTACGGCACTCTCCACTTCGGCCCCGCATGTGTTTTTCAACGCTTGTAATTTAGTGTAACCAGACGTTCAGTGAAAGGTTGTTTCCCCAAGTGTTTGTATCCCTGAGGTGAGTGTCTAGCGCTTTCCCTGTACGCCCCGCATAGGGTTTCAAACTCTTCTAATTTTGTGAAACGAGATCTTTCTTAACGACGGTTTTGCCACACTGTTTTTTTTCACAGAGTTACATACAAGGCACTTTCCGCATAAGCCCTCCATGGGTTTTCCAACATTTATAACGTAGTGAACAAGGTGTGAGCTGAAAGAGTGAAACACTTGTAACTTAGTGACACATGATGACAGTGGAAAAACGCTTTCTCCACAGGATTCTTTCACAGTGGCTGCTATATGTCACCTTCCACGTCGTTTCCAGCATACATTTTCTAAGTTTTCTACGTCAAACAGGATGTTAGTTGGAGGATGGTTTCCTCACTTTGTTGTTTGGCAGAATTGAGTATACGGCCCTGTCGTTATCGGCCCCGCCTGCTTTTTCACGCATTTTTGACTTAGTGATACAAGATGTTAGTTGAGAGATGGTTTGTCCACGGTATTCTCTCACAGGGTCGTGTGTATGTCCCTTTCCTCGTTGTTCCCTGCCTGGCTTGTCAAACCCTTCTAACGTAGGGATACAAGATGTAACTTGAAAGATGGTTTTCGCCAAGTGCACTTCGACAGAGTTGAGTGTACGGTTCTGTCGGCACATGACCCGCATAGTTTGTCCACCACTTCTAATGTAGTGAAGCGATGTGTTACTTGAAAGAGAGTTTCTTCGCTTTGTCGTTTCATAGGTTCTTTGTCACTTGCCGCGTAGACCCTGCCTAAGTTTTCAAACGGTGGTGACTGACTGAAATCAGGTGCTAGTTGAAAGATGTTTTCAGCACAGTGTGTTTTCCCAGAGTTGAGCATCTCGCACTTCCCGTCTAGTCCGTGCTTAGATTTCCAGACTCTTCTATCTTGGTGGAACAAGAAGTTACTTGCAAGGTGGTTTGTCCAGAGTACTCTCTCACAGCGTCGACTATGGGTCACTTTCCACATCGTTCCCCGCATAGGTTTTGAAACGCTTCTAATGTAGGGATGGAAGCTGTTAGTTGGAAAGATGGTTGCCACAAAGTGCAGTTTGACATTATGAGCCGTGCCTAGGTTTTCAGTGAGTTCTCACTCGGTGAAACCAGATGGCAGTTGGAAGATTGTTGCACCGCAACGTTGTTTCACAGAGTGGAGTATATGACACTATCCGCCTAGGCCCCGCGTGTGTATCCAAACATTGCACACTTCGTGAAAGACGCTCTAAGGTGAAAGAGTATTTCCCCCGAGTGTTTCAGAGTGGAGTATAGGGAACTTGCCACGTAGATCGTGCATAGGTTTTCAAACATTTTAACTTTGTGAAACCAGATGGTAGGCGAAAGATTCCTTCTCCACCCTGTTGGTTCACAGAGTTGTGTATATGACACTATCCTCCTAAGCCGCGCAAGGGTTTTCAAAGGCGTCTCCCTTAGTGACACAAGTTGTCACTTGAAAGATGGTTTGTCCACAGTAGTCTCTCACAGGGTCGATTAAAGGTCATTTTCCGCATCATTCCCCGCATAGGTTTGCAAACACTTCTACCTTCGTGAAGGAAGATGGTAGTGGAAATTTGGTTGTTGCAGGCTGTAGGGTGACAGGTTTGAGTAGTTGGCACTATTGGCCTAGGCTCCGCGTAGCTATTCAAAGACTTCTAACCTTGTGAAACGGGATGCTACTTGAAAGACGCTTTCTCCCCCTGTTGTTTCACAGAGATGAGTATACGACCCTTGTCCTGTAGGCCTTGCATAGGTGTTCCAATGAGTTCTCACTTAGCGAAATCAAATGTTACTTGAAAGAATGTTCCACCCACAGTTATTTTCAGAGAATGCAGCCTATGGCACTATCTGCCTAGGCCCCACATGTGCATTGCAACGTTTGTAGCTTGGTGAAAGGAAGCTTTAGGGGAAAGATTTCCCTTCCCCACAGTGCTGTTTTACAGAGTTGAATATATGGCACGTTGCCTGTAGACCCGCCGTTCCTTTTCCACCAATTCTGAGATCAGATGCTAGAGGGACGACGCCTTTGCCACAGTGCTGTTTCACAAAGTTGAGGACAAGGCACTTTCCTCATAGAGTTCGCATAACGTTTCAAACCCTTCTCACCATACGACAAGGTGACAGAACGATAACCTCCCCGGCCTTTCATAGAGTTGCGTCTACTGCACTCTCTGAGTAGGTTTTCCAATAGTTCTCACTGGGTGAAATCCGATGTTAGTTGAGGGAATGTTTCACCCAGCATATTTCACAGAAGGTAGTAAATGGCACTATCGGCCTGGGCCCCGCACGTGTGTTCAAACATCTGTAGCTCTAGTGGAAGCAGGTTTCAGGTGAAACGTGGCTTCACCACAGTGTTGTTTCAACAGTTGCGCATATGGCACGTTCCATGGAAGTCATGCTTAGGTGTTGAAATTACTTTAAGTTTCTGAAACCAAATGGTGAAAGAGAGCTTCAGCATACTGTTGTTTCAGGGAGTTGAGTATATGGCACATTCCGCACAATTCCCTGCCGGGCTGTTCAAACTCCGGTAACTTAGTGAAACCAGAGGTTAGTGGGAAGATGGATTCCCCAGTGTTGTTTGACAGAATTGCGTATATGGCACTTTTTGCCTAGGGCCCGCCATGGTTTTGGACAAGCTCTAACGTAGTGAAAGCAGTTGTTCGTACCGAGATGATTTCCCCATAGTTTTGTTTCGCACAGTGAATGAAGTGTATTGGTTTTTCCGGCCAGGAGCTGCATAGGTTGTCAAAGCCAGTGCCTACAAACGCACTTACCATGTTGACCCCAGAGAGTTTTCCAGAGTTGCCACTCATATAAACCAGATCGATGTTAATTGAAAGACAACTTCACCAGATTGTTACTTAACAGATTTGGGTAGATGGCAGTTTCCTTGTAAGTCATGCCTAAGTTTTCAAACTATTTTAACGACGTGAAAGCAGATGTTCGGTGACAGTTTCTCACCAGTGGTTTTTCAGAGTTGACTCTCTGGCATTTCCTATAAGCTGCGCATGTTTTCAAACCTTCCAACGTAACGATACATGATGTTCGCTGAAAGGTGGTTTTCGCAAAGTCCAATTTCACAGAATTGAGTGCATGGCACCGTCGGCATAGCCCCGCGCATAACTTTTCAGACACTTCAGGGTGAAACGTGATGCTAGCTGAAGGATGGTTTCACCATGTGTCGATTCACAGAGATGAATGTATGACACAGGGTAGGCCTGCCTATGTCTTCAAAGAGTTCTCTCAGTGAAACCAAGTGTTAGTTGAAGTTTCTTTCACCACAGTATTGTTGGTTACAGAGTTGAATAGATGGCCCTTTCCGTCTCTGTCGCTCATAGAGTTTCAAAGACTTCTAATTTAGTGAAACGAAGTTTTGGTTGAAATAGGGTTTCTCCACAGTGTTGTTTCACAGTGTTGAGTATATGGCACTTGTCCTGTGGGTCCCGCATAGCTTTTCAAACCGTTGTCACTCGATGAAACGGAGGTTGGTTGAAGGTATGTTTCACCACAGCAGTGTTCGACAGAGCGGAGTTTACGGCACTTTAAGTGTTCCTCCCTGTAAGGTGTTTCAATCACATCTAACGTAGTGAAAGCAGATGGTGGTCGGAAGATGGTTTCACCACATTGTTGTTTCACGGTATTGAGTACATGGTTCTATTCTTCTAGGCCAACATTTGCATTCAAACACAACTTAATGAAACCAGATGTTAGGTGAAGGATCATTTCCTCAGAGCGTTGTTTCACAGAGTTGCGTATATGGCACTTTCCGTGTAGGTCATGCGTTGCTTGTCAAACTGCTTTAGTTTTCTGAAACTACATACTCATGAAAGAATCTTCGTCCAGAGTGCTTTTTTTTCAAAGCGTCGAGTATACGGCACTTTCTGCATAAGCCGCGCCTAGGTTTGCAAACACTTCCAACTTAGTGACACGAGCTAGTTGAAAGATGGATTGTCCACGGTATTTTCTCACAGTATCCAGTATGTGTCACTTTCCTCATCATTTCCCACATAGGTTTTCAAACCCTTCTGACTTCGTGATACCAGATGTTACTTGAAAGAGCCTTCCTTCCTGCAAAGTGCAGTTTCACCGAGTTGAATATATGGCACTGTCGGCAGATACCCCGCAAACTTTTTCACAGAGTTATGGCTTGAAACGAGATGTTCGTTGAAAGATCGTTTCACCACAGTGTTGTTTCCACCGAGTTCTGTACGTGGCACTTTCAGCAAAGGCTCCGCATAGTTTCACACCCTTCTCAGTGAACAAGATGTTAGTTGAAGGATGGTTTCCCCACAGTGGTGTTTCCCAAGTGGTGCATATGGCCTTATTCATGCAGGCCCCGCCTGCGGTTGCAAACCCTTCAGTCGTAGAGATACATGAGGTTAGATGACATAGGATTTGCCCACACACATATGTGAAGGGAGTCGAGTATATGGCACTTTCCCCATAAGCCGTGCATAGGTTTTCAAACACTTCAAACTTAGTGCCCCAAGATAATTGATAGATGGATTGTCCACTCTATTTTCTCACAGGGTCCCACAGTATATGTCACTTTCCACATCGTTCCCCACACAGGTTTTACAATGCTCCTCACGTAGTTTCATAAAGATGTTAGCTGAAAAATGCTTCCCTAAGAGTTCAGTTTGAGAGTGGAGTATAGGGCAATTCTGCATAGGTCCCGCAGAGCTTTTCAAACACTTCTAACTTAGGGAAACGAAATGTTAGTTGAAAGATCGTTTCCCCACAGGGTTGTTTCACAGAGTTCAGCATATGGCACTTACCGTGTGGGCTGTGCATAGGTTTCCAAAAGAGTTCACCCTGGGCGAAATCAGATATTAGTTGAAAGAATGGCACTTTCCCCATACGCCGCGCATAGGTTTTCAAACACTTCTAACCTAAATGAAAGAAGAATTGAGTTGAAAGACGGTTTCTCACAGTGTTGTTCCACAGTTGTCAGTATCTTGTACTTCCTGCCTTTTACCCGCATAGTTTTTCAAACGCTCCTTCCTAACTTGGTGCTACAGGATATTACTCTCAAGATGGTTTCCGCAAAGTGCAGGCTGACAGAGGTGAGTGAGTATATGGCACTTTCGGCATAGGCTCCCCATGGGTTTTCTAACGCTTCCAGTTTAGTTATACAAGATGTTGATTGAAAGATGGTTTCCCCACATGTTGTGTCACAGATTTGAGTATATGACCCTTTCCGCATAACCCCCAATAGTCTTCAATTCTCAATGATTGAAACCAGATGTTATTTGAAAGATCTTTTCACCACGTCGTTGTTTCACACAGTTGAGTGTATGGCCCTTAGTTTTTAGGCTTCTCATAGGTTTTCAAACCGTTCTAAGAGGAACGAGATGGTAGTGGAAAGGTGGTTTCCCCACAGTGTTATTTCACAACGTTGAAGGCATGGCATGATCCTCGTGCATAGGCCCCGCATCTGTTTTCAAACACTTGCAACTGATATTAAGAGACAGATTGTTTCCCGACCGTGCTGTTTCACAGAGTCGAGTAAGTGGCGCGTGCACTGTAGCCCCATTATGGTTTTCGAGCCCCATTATGCTTCATTAGAGTGAAGCAAGAGATTAGTTGGAAGATGGATTCCCCACAGAGTGGCTCTAAGGCAGTTTCCTCAAAAGCCCAGCATGGGTTTTCAAACACTTCGTTCGTGAAAGAGGATGTCGGTTGAAAGACCATTTTTCCACATTTTTTTACACAATAGAGTATAAGTCACTCTCGTCAAAATTCCCTGCAAATGGTGACAACACCTGGCAGGGAAGCAAGATGTTATGAAGGATGGTTTCACCACACTGTTGTGGCACAGAGTTGAGTAATCGTACATTCCCCATTGCTGCCTGCGTGGGTTTTCAAACCCTTCTAAATTAGTGAAATCAGACGGTCGTTGAAAGAGGTTCACACCAGAGTGTTGTTTCACAGAGTTGACTATATGGCAACTTGTCTCATAGTTAACCGATCATAAGTTTTCCATCACTTCCAAATTAGTGAAACCGAAAGTTTGTTGAAAGATGGTTCCGCACACTCTGCTTTCACAGATTTGAGTGTAAGGCACTTTCTGCATAGGCCGCAACCTGGTTTTCACACGTCTAGCTTCGAGAAACCACATGTTAGGTGAAAGGTTTCCCCACCGTCTTCTTCCATAGAGTTGAGTATAAAACTCTCAGATAAGCTGTTGTTTCACAGAGATGAGTGTACGGCACTTTCATTATAAGCTCCGCATAGGTTTTCAAACAATTTCATCTGATTGGAATAAGATTTTAGTGGCAAGCTGTTTCCCCGCAGTGTTTCTTCATACAGTTTTGTAGACGGCACTTTCGTTGTTGGCCCTGCGTGGGTCTTCAAGTACTTCTAACAGTGGAAGCAGATGATAGTTTCACCACACAGTTGTTTCACAAGGTTGAGTACATGGCACTTTTGGTGTCGACTCCACATGGGTTTTCCAACACTTCTAATGTAGTGAAATAGGATTTTGGTTGAAAGACGGTTTCCGCACAGTGTTATTTGCCAGAGTGTATGGCACTTTATACATAGACCCCGCATAAAGTTTTCAAATAGCTATAACAGAACGTAACATGAAAACATAACATAACATAACATAACATAACATAACATAACATGACGTAACTGTAACAGAACGTAACTCAGACATAACATAATAACTCTAACATGGTGGTTGAAGGACGGTTTCTCCACAAAAGGGTGTCCCAACGTGCAGGGACTTGACAGAGTACATGGCACTTTCTGCATAAGCCCCCACGGAGTTCTTCAAACACTTCTAACCAGGTGAAACAGGATATCAGTTGAAAGAAGGTTTCTGCACAGTGTTCTTTTCACAGTGGCTGGTGTATGTAACCTTCCCCCTCGATCCCCACATAGGTCTTCAAACACTTCCAACTGAGCGAAACGAGCTGTTAGTTAAAAGATGATTTTTCCCCACTGTGTTCTTTCACACAGTTGGCTCTAGTACACTTTGTAGGCCGTGCATATGTTTTCAAACAGTTCTCAGTGAGACGAGATGCCAGTTGAAAGATGGTTTCTTCCCAGTACTCTCTCACAACGTCACTTTCCCCATCGATCCCCGCATGGGGTTTCCAACACTTCTGACTTAGTGAAAGAGAACGTTGAAAGACGTTTTCCCCACAGTGTTCTTTCATAGAGTGGGAGGCCCTTTCAGTCTGGACCACACAGGAGCTTTCAGACACTTCCAATTTAGTTGAATCAAATGTCACTTGAAAGGTGGTTTCCCCAAAGCCCGGTTGGACAGAGCTGCGTATATATGACCCTTTCCACATCATTCCCTCCATAGGTTTTCAAACATGTTTCTATGGTAGCGACACAAGGTGTTAGTTGAAAGATGGTTTCGCCAAAGTGCAGCTTGACAGAGTTGAGTATATGGCACTTTCTGCATTCATCCCGGCGTAGTTTTGCAAATGCTTCTAACGTCCTAAATCAGGTGGTCACAAGACCTTTTACCCAGAGTGCTCTTTCACACAGTTGACTATATGGCACTTTGTAGGTTTTCAGACAGTTCACAGTGAAACCAGATGTTAGTCGCAAGATTGTTTCCCTACAGCGTCGTTTCACAGAATGGAGTACACGGCCCTTGCGCATAGGCCCTGCAGAAGTTTTCCAACCCTTTTAACTTGGCGACAGCAGATGTGAGTTGGAAGACCGTTTCTCCCCACAGTACGATTTGGCTGTGTCGAGTATACGTCACTTTTCTCATGGTTCCTAGGAGAGTGTTTGAAACACTTCTAACACGGTGAAACAAGATGTTAGTTGAAAGGTGGTTTCCCCAAAAGCTGCTTGACACACTTGAGCATAGGGCACTTTCCGCATAAGCCCCCATAGGTTTTCACATACTTCCAACAAGTGAACCCAGATGCCCTTTGGCTGTGGGGTGAAGCCTGTGGCTTCACCACAGTGAGTTTTACAGAGTTGAGCCTATAGCACTTCCCGCGTAGTACCGGCATAGGTTTGCAAACACTTCTAAGTGGAACAAGAAGAGGTTAATTGAAACGTGGAAACCCCACAGTGTTGTTTCAGAGTTGACTATGTGGCACTTTTGACGCCGGCCCTGCACGGGTGTTCAAATACTTCCAACCTCGTGAAGAGAGACGTTATTGGAAAAATGGCTTCCCCACAGTGACTCACAGAGGTGACTGTATGACACTTTTGGTGTAGTCTCCGCCCGGTTTTCAAAGACTTCTAACTTAGTGAAATATGTTAGTTGGAAGATGGTTCCCCAAGCTCTTGTGTCACAGAGCTGAGTACCTGGCACTTTCCGCCTAGACCCCGAATAGTTTTCAAACCGTTTTCAATTCGTGAGGCCAGATGTTAGCTGAAAGATCGTTTCAGCACACTGTTGTTTCCCACAGTTGAGTATGTGGCACTTAGCCGTTAGGCTTCTCCTAGGTTTTCAAACACTCCTATCTCAGCGAACCCAGACGGTAGTTGAAAGGCGGCTTCCCCACAGTGTAGTTTCCCAGAGGTGAGTGTATGGCACCATCCTGCTACGCCCTGCGTGCGTTTTCAAACACTTGTTACTGAGTGCAACCAGATCTCAGCAGAAAGATGCTTCCCAGATAGACTTGTGTCCCGAGGTGAGTATGAGACACTTTCGGCGTAGGCCCCGCGTGGTTTTCAAACACCTCTAACTTAGTGAAGCGAGAGATGAGTTGGAGGATGGGTTCCACACAGTGGTCTATCTCAGAGTTGCCTATATGGCCCTTTCCGCACAGATCCCGCATAGCTGTGAAGCCATTTTAACTTAGTGAAACTAGATGATAGTTGAAACAACGTTGCCCCACAAGCTTTTCGCAAGGTGATGGCACTTTCCGTGTAGGCTTCACATAGGTTTCCAAACACGTTTCACTTAGTGAGACCCGGGGTAGACCGTGAACGACGGTTTCCTCCCAATGTTCTTTCCCAGAAAGGAGTGTACGGCACTCTCCACTTCGGCCCCGCATGTGTTTTTCAACGCTTGTAATTTAGTGTAACCAGACGTTCAGTGAAAGGTTGTTTCCCCAAGTGTTTGTATCCCTGAGGTGAGTGTCTAGCGCTTTCCCTGTACGCCCCGCATAGGGTTTCAAACTCTTCTAATTTGTGAAACGAGATCTTTCTTAACGACGGTTTTGCCACACTGTTTTTTTTTCACAGAGTTACATACAAGGCACTTTCCGCATAAGCCCTCCATGGGTTTTCCAACATTTATAACGTAGTGAACAAGGTGTGAGCTGAAAGAGTGAAACACTTGTAACTTAGTGACACATGATGACAGTGGAAAAACGCTTTCTCCACAGGATTCTTTCACAGTGGCTGCTATATGTCACCTTCCACGTCGTTTCCAGCATACATTTTCTAAGTTTTCTACGTCAAACAGGATGTTAGTTGGAGGATGGTTTCCTCACTTTGTTGTTTGGCAGAATTGAGTATACGGCCCTGTCGTTATCGGCCCCGCCTGCTTTTTCACGCATTTTTGACTTAGTGATACAAGATGTTAGTTGAGAGATGGTTTGTCCACGGTATTCTCTCACAGGGTCGTGTGTATGTCCCTTTCCTCGTTGTTCCCTGCCTGGCTTGTCAAACCCTTCTAACGTAGGGATACAAGATGTAACTTGAAAGATGGTTTTCGCCAAGTGCACTTCGACAGAGTTGAGTGTACGGTTCTGTCGGCACATGACCCGCATAGTTTGTCCACCACTTCTAATGTAGTGAAGCGATGTGTTACTTGAAAGAGAGTTTCTTCGCTTTGTCGTTTCATAGGTTCTTTGTCACTTGCCGCGTAGACCCTGCCTAAGTTTCAAACGGTGGTGACTGACTGAAATCAGGTGCTAGTTGAAAGATGTTTTCAGCACAGTGTGTTTTCCCAGAGTTGAGCATCTCGCACTTCCCGTCTAGTCCCGTGCTTAGATTTCCAGACTCTTCTATCTTGGTGGAACAAGAAGTTACTTGCAAGGTGGTTTGTCCAGAGTACTCTCTCACAGCGTCGACTATGGGTCACTTTCCACATCGTTCCCCGCATAGGTTTTGAAACGCTTCTAATGTAGGGATGGAAGCTGTTAGTTGGAAAGATGGTTGCCACAAAGTGCAGTTTGACATTATGAGCCGTGCCTAGGTTTTCAGTGAGTTCTCACTCGGTGAAACCAGATGGCAGTTGGAAGATTGTTGCACCGCAACGTTGTTTCACAGAGTGGAGTATATGACACTATCCGCCTAGGCCCCGCGTGTGTATCCAAACATTGCACACTTCGTGAAAGACGCTCTAAGGTGAAAGAGTATTTCCCCCGAGTGTTTCAGAGTGGAGTATAGGGAACTTGCCACGTAGATCGTGCATAGGTTTTCAAACATTTTAACTTTGTGAAACCAGATGGTAGGCGAAAGATTCCTTCTCCACCCTGTTGGTTCACAGAGTTGTGTATATGACACTATCCTCCTAAGCCGCGCAAGGGTTTTCAAAGGCGTCTCCCTTAGTGACACAAGTTGTCACTTGAAAGATGGTTTGTCCACAGTAGTCTCTCACAGGGTCGATTAAAGGTCATTTTCCGCATCATTCCCCGCATAGGTTTGCAAACACTTCTACCTTCGTGAAGGAAGATGGTAGTGGAAATTTGGTTGTTGCAGGCTGTAGGGTGACAGGTTTGAGTAGTTGGCACTATTGGCCTAGGCTCCGCATAGCTATTCAAAGACTTCTAACCTTGTGAAACGGGATGCTACTTGAAAGACGCTTTCTCCCCCTGTTGTTTCACAGAGATGAGTATACGACCCTTGTCCTGTAGGCCTTGCATAGGTGTTCCCATGAGTTCTCACTTAGCGAAATCAAATGTTACTTGAAAGAATGTTCCACCCACAGTTATTTTCAGAGAATGCAGCCTATGGCACTATCTGCCTAGGCCCCACATGTGCATTGCAACGTTTGTAGCTTGGTGAAAGGAAGCTTTAGGGGAAAGATTTCCCTTCCCCACAGTGCTGTTTTACAGAGTGGAATATATGGCACGTTGCCTGTAGACCCGCCGTTCCTTTTCCACCAATTCTGAGATCAGATGCTAGAGGGACGACGCCTTCGCCACAGTGCTGTTTCACAAAGTTGAGGACAAGGCACTTTCCTCATAGAGTTCGCATAACGTTTCAAACCCTTCTCACCATACGACAAGGTGACAGAACGATAACCTCCCCGGCCTTTCATAGAGTTGCGTCTACTGCACTCTCTGAGTAGGTTTTCCAATAGTTCTCACTGGGTGAAATCCGATGTTAGTTGAGGGAATGTTTCACCCAGCATATTTCACAGAAGGTAGTAAATGGCACTATCGGCCTGGGCCCCGCACGTGTGTTCAAACATCTGTAGCTCTAGTGGAAGCAGGTTTCAGGTGAAACGTGGCTTCACCACAGTGTTGTTTCAACAGTTGCGCATATGGCACGTTCCATGGAAGTCATGCTTAGGTGTTGAAATTACTTTAAGTTTCTGAAACCAAATGGTGAAAGAGAGCTTCAGCATACTGTTGTTTCAGGGAGTTGAGTATATGGCACATTCCGCACAATTCCCTGCCGGGCTGTTCAAACTCCGGTAACTTAGTGAAACCAGAGGTTAGTGGGAAGATGGATTCCCCAGTGTTGTTTGACAGAATTGCGTATATGGCACTTTTTGCCTAGGGCCCGCCATGGTTTTGGACAAGCTCTAACGTAGTGAAAGCAGTTGTTCGTACCGAGATGATTTCCCCATAGTTTTGTTTCGCACAGTGAATGAAGTGTATTGGTTTTTCCGGCCAGGAGCTGCATAGGTTGTCAAAGCCAGTGCCTACAAACGCACTTACCATGTTGACCCCAGAGAGTTTTCCAGAGTTGCCACTCATATAAACCAGATCGATGTTAATTGAAAGACAACTTCACCAGATTGTTACTTAACAGATTTGGGTAGATGGCAGTTTCCTTGTAAGTCATGCCTAAGTTTTCAAACTATTTTAACGACGTGAAAGCAGATGTTCGGTGACAGTTTCTCACCAGTGGTTTTTCAGAGTTGACTCTCTGGCATTTCCTATAAGCTGCGCATGTTTTCAAACCTTCCAACGTAACGATACATGATGTTCGCTGAAAGGTGGTTTTCGCAAAGTCCAATTTCACAGAATTGAGTGCATGGCACCGTCGGCATAGCCCCGCGCATAACTTTTCAGACACTTCAGGGTGAAACGTGATGCTAGCTGAAGGATGGTTTCACCATGTGTCGATTCACAGAGATGAATGTATGACACAGGGTAGGCCTGCCTATGTCTTCAAAGAGTTCTCTCAGTGAAACCAAGTGTTAGTTGAAGTTTCTTTCACCACAGTATTGTTGGTTACAGAGTTGAATAGATGGCCCTTTCCGTCTCTGTCGCTCATAGAGTTTCAAAGACTTCTAATTTAGTGAAACGAAGTTTTGGTTGAAATAGGGTTTCTCCACAGTGTTGTTTCACAGTGTTGAGTATATGGCACTTGTCCTGTGGGTCCCGCATAGCTTTTCAAACCGTTGTCACTCGATGAAACGGAGGTTGGTTGAAGGTATGTTTCACCACAGCAGTGTTCGACAGAGCGGAGTTTACGGCACTTTAAGTGTTCCTCCCTGTAAGGTGTTTCAATCACATCTAACGTAGTGAAAGCAGATGGTGGTCGGAAGATGGTTTCACCACATTGTTGTTTCACGGTATTGAGTACATGGTTCTATTCTTCTAGGCCAACATTTGCATTCAAACACAACTTAATGAAACCAGATGTTAGGTGAAGGATCATTTCCTCAGAGCGTTGTTTCACAGAGTTGCGTATATGGCACTTTCCGTGTAGGTCATGCGTTGCTTGTCAAACTGCTTTAGTTTTCTGAAACTACATACTCATGAAAGAATCTTCGTCCAGAGTGCTTTTTTTTCAAAGCGTCGAGTATACGGCACTTTCTGCATAAGCCGCGCCTAGGTTTGCAAACACTTCCAACTTAGTGACACGAGCTAGTTGAAAGATGGATTGTCCACGGTATTTTCTCACAGTATCCAGTATGTGTCACTTTCCTCATCATTTCCCACATAGGTTTTCAAACCCTTCTGACTTCGTGATACCAGATGTTACTTGAAAGAGCCTTCCTTCCTGCAAAGTGCAGTTTCACCGAGTTGAATATATGGCACTGTCGGCAGATACCCCGCAAACTTTTTCACAGAGTTATGGCTTGAAACGAGATGTTCGTTGAAAGATCGTTTCACCACAGTGTTGTTTCCACCGAGTTCTGTACGTGGCACTTTCAGCAAAGGCTCCGCATAGTTTCACACCCTTCTCAGTGAACAAGATGTTAGTTGAAGGATGGTTTCCCCACAGTGGTGTTTCCCAAGTGGTGCATATGGCCTTATTCATGCAGGCCCCGCCTGCGGTTGCAAACCCTTCAGTCGTAGAGATACATGAGGTTAGATGACATAGGATTTGCCCACACACATATGTGAAGGGAGTCGAGTATATGGCACTTTCCCCATAAGCCGTGCATAGGTTTTCAAACACTTCAAACTTAGTGCCCCAAGATAATTGATAGATGGATTGTCCACTCTATTTTCTCACAGGGTCCCACAGTATATGTCACTTTCCACATCGTTCCCCACACAGGTTTTACAATGCTCCTCACGTAGTTTCATAAAGATGTTAGCTGAAAAATGCTTCCCTAAGAGTTCAGTTTGAGAGTGGAGTATAGGGCAATTCTGCATAGGTCCCGCAGAGCTTTTCAAACACTTCTAACTTAGGGAAACGAAATGTTAGTTGAAAGATCGTTTCCCCACAGGGTTGTTTCACAGAGTTCAGCATATGGCACTTACCGTGTGGGCTGTGCATAGGTTTCCAAAAGAGTTCACCCTGGGCGAAATCAGATATTAGTTGAAAGAATGGCACTTTCCCCATACGCCGCGCATAGGTTTTCAAACACTTCTAACCTAAATGAAAGAAGAATTGAGTTGAAAGACGGTTTCTCACAGTGTTGTTCCACAGTTGTCAGTATCTTGTACTTCCTGCCTTTTACCCGCATAGTTTTTCAAACGCTCCTTCCTAACTTGGTGCTACAGGATATTACTCTCAAGATGGTTTCCGCAAAGTGCAGGCTGACAGAGGTGAGTGAGTATATGCACTTTCGGCATAGGCTCCCCATGGGTTTTCTAACGCTTCCAGTTTAGTTATACAAGATGTTGATTGAAAGATGGTTTCTCCCCACATGTTGTGTCACAGATTTGAGTATATGACCCTTTCCGCATAACCCCCAATAGTCTTCAATTCTCATTGATTGAAACCAGATGTTATTTGAAAGATCTTTTCACCACGTCGTTGTTTCACACAGTTGAGTGTATGGCCCTTAGTTTTTAGGCTTCTCATAGGTTTTCAAAACCGTTCTAAGAGGAACGAGATGGTAGTGGAAAGGTGGTTTCCCCACAGTGTTATTTCACAACGTTGAAGGCATGGCATGATCCTCGTGCATAGGCCCCGCATCTGTTTTCAAACACTTGCAACTGATATTAAGAGACAGATTGTTTCCCGACCGTGCTGTTTCACAGAGTCGAGTAAGTGGCGCTTGCACTGTAGCCCCATTATGGTTTTCGAGCCCCATTATGCTTCATTAGAGTGAAGCAAGAGATTAGTTGGAAGATGGATTCCCCACAGAGTGGCTCTAAGGCAGTTTCCTCAAAAGCCCAGCATGGGTTTTTCAAACACTTCGTTCGTGAAAGAGGATGTCGGTTGAAAGACCATTTTTCCACATTTTTTTACACAATAGAGTATAAGTCACTCTCGTCAAAATTCCCTGCAAATGGTGACAACACCTGGCAGGGAAGCAAGATGTTATGAAGGATGGTTTCACCACACTGTTGTGCACAGAGTTGAGTAATCGTACATTCCCCATTGCTGCCTGCGTGGGTTTTCAAACCCTTCTAAATTAGTGAAATCAGACGGTCGTTGAAAGAGGTTCACACCAGAGTGTTGTTTCACAGAGTTGACTATATGGCAACTTGTCTCATAGTTAAACGATCATAAGTTTTCCATCACTTCCAAATTAGTGAAACCGAAAGTTTGTTGAAAGATGGTTCCGCACACTCTGCTTTCACAGATTTGAGTGTAAGGCACTTTCTGCATAGGCCGCAACCTGTTTTCACACGTCTAGCTTCGAGAAACCACATGTTAGGTGAAAGGTTTCCCCACCGTCTTCTTCCATAGAGTTGAGTATAAAACTCTCAGATAAGCTGTTGTTTCACAGAGATGAGTGTACGGCACTTTCATTATAAGCTCCGCATAGGTTTTCAAACAATTTCATCTGATTGGAATAAGATTTTAGTGGCAAGCTGTTTCCCCGCAGTGTTTCTTCATACAGTTTTGTAGACGGCACTTTCGTTGTTGGCCCTGCGTGGGTCTTCAAGTACTTCTAACAGTGGAAGCAGATGATAGTTTCACCACACAGTTGTTTTCACAAGGTGAGTACATGGCACTTTTGGTGTCGACTCCACATGGGTTTTTCCAACACTTCTAATGTAGTGAAATAGGATTTTGGTTGAAAGACGGTTTCCGCACAGTGTTATTTGCCAGAGTGTATGGCACTTTATACATAGACCCCGCATAAAGTTTTCAAATAGCTATAACAGAACGTAACATGAAAACATAAAAAACATAACATAACATAACATAACATAACATAACATGACGTAACTGTAACAGAACGTAACTCAGACATAACATAATAACTCTAACATGGTGGTTGAAGGACGGTTTCTCCACAAAAGGGTGTCCCAACGTGCAGGGACTTGACAGAGTACATGGCACTTTCTGCATAAGCCCCCACGGAGTTCTTCAAACACTTCTAACCAGGTGAAACAGGATATCAGTTGAAAGAAGGTTTCTGCACAGTGTTCTTTTCACAGTGGCTGGTGTATGTAACCTTCCCCCTCGATCCCCACATAGGTCTTCAAACACTTCCAACTGAGCGAAACGAGCTGTTAGTTAAAAGATGATTTTTCCCCACTGTGTTCTTTCACACAGTTGGCTCTAGTACACTTTGTAGCCGTGCATATGTTTTCAAAACAGTTCTCAGTGAGACGAGATGCCAGTTGAAAGATGGTTTCTTACCCAGTACTACTCTCACAACGTCACTTTCCCCCATCGATCCCCGCATGGGGTTTCCAACACTTCTGACTTAGTGGAAAGAGAACGTTGAAAGACGTTTTCCCCACAGTGTTCTTTCATAGAGTGGGAGGCCCTTTCAGTCTGGACCACACAGGAGCTTTCAGACACTTCCAATTTAGTTTGAATCAAATGTCACTTGAAAGGTGGTTTCCCCAAAGCCCGGTTGGACAGAGCTGCGTATATATGACCCTATCCACATCATTCCCTCCATAGGTTTTCAAAACATGTTTCTATGGTAGCGACACAAGGTGTTAGTTGAAAGATGGTTTCGCCAAAGTGCAGCTTGACAGAGTTGAGTATATGGCACTTTCTGCATTCATCCCGGCGTAGTTTTGCAAATGCTTCTAACGTCCTAAATCAGGTGGTCACAAGACCTTTTACCCAGAGTGCTCTTTCACACAGTTGACTATATGGCACTTTGTAGGTTTTCAGACAGTTCACAGTGAAACCAGATGTTAGTCGCAAGATTGTTTCCCTACAGCGTCGTTTCACAGAATGGAGTACACGGCCCTTGCGCATAGGCCCTGCAGAAGTTTTCCAACCCTTTTAACTTGGCGACAGCAGATGTGAGTTGGAAGACCGTTTCTCCCCACAGTACGATTGGCTGTGTCGAGTATACGTCACTTTTCTCATGGTTCCTAGGAGAGTGTTTGAAACACTTCTAACACGGTGAAACAAGATGTTAGTTGAAAGGTGGTTTCCCCAAAAGCTGCTTGACACACTTGAGCATAGGGCACTTTCCGCATAAGCCCCCATAGGTTTTCACATACTTCCAACAAGTGAACCAGATGCCCTTTGGCTGTGGGGTGAAGCCTGTGGCTTCACCACAGTGAGTTTTACAGAGTTGAGCCTATAGCACTTCCCGCGTAGTACCGGCATAGGTTTGCAAACACTTCTAAGTGGAACAAGAAGAGGTTAATTGAAACGTGGAAACCCCACAGTGTTGTTTCAGAGTTGACTATGTGGCACTTTTGACGCCCGGCCCTGCACGGGTGTTCAAATACTTCCAACCTCGTGAAGAGAGACGTTATTGGAAAAATGGCTTCCCCACAGTGACTCACAGAGGTGACTGTATGACACTTTTGGTGTAGTCTCCGCCCGGTTTTCAAAGACTTCTAACTTAGTGAAATATGTTAGTTGGAAGATGGTTCCCCAAGCCTCTTGTGTCACAGAGCTGAGTACCTGGCACTTTCCGCCTAGACCCCGAATAGTTTTCAAACCGTTTTCAATTCGTGAGGCCAGATGTTAGCTGAAAGATCGTTTCAGCACACTGTTGTTTCCCACAGTTGAGTATGTGGCACTTAGCCGTTAGGCTTCTCCTAGGTTTTCAAACACTCCTATCTCAGCGAACCCAGACGGTAGTTGAAAGGCGGCTTCCCCACAGTGTAGTTTCCCAGAGGTGAGTGTATGGCACCATCCTGCTACGCCCTGCGTGCGTTTTCAAACACTTGTTACTGAGTGCAACCAGATCTCAGCAGAAAGATGCTTCCCAGATAGACTTGTGTCCCGAGGTGAGTATGAGACACTTTCGGCGTAGGCCCAGCGTGGTTTTCAAACACCTCTAACTTAGTGAAGCGAGAGATGAGTTGGAGGATGGGTTCCACACAGTGGTCTATCTCAGAGTTGCCTATATGGCCCTTTCCGCACAGATCCCGCATAGCTGTGAAGCCATTTTAACTTAGTGAAACTAGATGATAGTTGAAACAACGTTGCGCTTTTCGCAAGGTGATGGCACTTTCCGTGTAGGCTTCACATAGGTTTCCAAACACGTTTCACTTAGTGAGACCCGGGGTAGACCGTGAACGACGGTTTCCTCCCAATGTTCTTTCCCAGAAAGGAGTGTACGGCACTCTCCACTTCGGCCCCGCATGTGTTTTTCAACGCTTGTAATTTAGTGTAACCAGACGTTCAGTGAAAGGTTGTTTCCCCAAGTGTTTGTATCCCTGAGGTGAGTGTCTAGCGCTTTCCCTGTACGCCCCGCATAGGGTTTCAAACTCTTCTAATTTTGTGAAACGAGATCTTTCTTAACGACGGTTTTGCCACACTGTTTTTTTTCACAGAGTTACATACAAGGCACTTTCCGCATAAGCCCTCCATGGGTTTTCCAACATTTATAACGTAGTGAACAAGGTGTGAGCTGAAAGAGTGAAACACTTGTAACTTAGTGACACATGATGACAGTGGAAAAACGCTTTCTCCACAGGATTCTTTCACAGTGGCTGCTATATGTCACCTTCCACGTCGTTTCCAGCATACATTTTCTAAGTTTTCTACGTCAAACAGGATGTTAGTTGGAGGATGGTTTCCTCACTTTGTTGTTTGGCAGAATTGAGTATACGGCCCTGTCGTTATCGGCCCCGCCTGCTTTTTCACGCATTTTTGACTTAGTGATACAAGATGTTAGTTGAGAGATGGTTTGTCCACGGTATTCTCTCACAGGGTCGTGTGTATGTCCCTTTCCTCGTTGTTCCCTGCCTGGCTTGTCAAACCCTTCTAACGTAGGGATACAAGATGTAACTTGAAAGATGGTTTTCGCCAAGTGCACTTCGACAGAGTTGAGTGTACGGTTCTGTCGGCACATGACCCGCATAGTTTGTCCACCACTTCTAATGTAGTGAAGCGATGTGTTACTTGAAAGAGAGTTTCTTCGCTTTGTCGTTTCATAGGTTCTTTGTCACTTGCCGCGTAGACCCTGCCTAAGTTTTCAAACGGTGGTGACTGACTGAAATCAGGTGCTAGTTGAAAGATGTTTTCAGCACAGTGTGTTTTCCCAGAGTTGAGCATCTCGCACTTCCCGTCTAGTCCGTGCTTAGATTTCCAGACTCTTCTATCTTGGTGGAACAAGAAGTTACTTGCAAGGTGGTTTGTCCAGAGTACTCTCTCACAGCGTCGACTATGGGTCACTTTCCACATCGTTCCCCGCATAGGTTTTGAAACGCTTCTAATGTAGGGATGGAAGCTGTTAGTTGGAAAGATGGTTGCCACAAAGTGCAGTTTGACATTATGAGCCGTGCCTAGGTTTTCAGTGAGTTCTCACTCGGTGAAACCAGATGGCAGTTGGAAGATTGTTGCACCGCAACGTTGTTTCACAGAGTGGAGTATATGACACTATCCGCCTAGGCCCCGCGTGTGTATCCAAACATTGCACACTTCGTGAAAGACGCTCTAAGGTGAAAGAGTATTTCCCCCGAGTGTTTCAGAGTGGAGTATAGGGAACTTGCCACGTAGATCGTGCATAGGTTTTCAAACATTTTAACTTTGTGAAACCAGATGGTAGGCGAAAGATTCCTTCTCCACCCTGTTGGTTCACAGAGTTGTGTATATGACACTATCCTCCTAAGCCGCGCAAGGGTTTTCAAAGGCGTCTCCCTTAGTGACACAAGTTGTCACTTGAAAGATGGTTTGTCCACAGTAGTCTCTCACAGGGTCGATTAAAGGTCATTTTCCGCATCATTCCCCGCATAGGTTTGCAAACACTTCTACCTTCGTGAAGGAAGATGGTAGTGGAAATTTGGTTGTTGCAGGCTGTAGGGTGACAGGTTTGAGTAGTTGGCACTATTGGCCTAGGCTCCGCGTAGCTATTCAAAGACTTCTAACCTTGTGAAACGGGATGCTACTTGAAAGACGCTTTCTCCCCCTGTTGTTTCACAGAGATGAGTATACGACCCTTGTCCTGTAGGCCTTGCATAGGTGTTCCCATGAGTTCTCACTTAGCGAAATCAAATGTTACTTGAAAGAATGTTCCACCCACAGTTATTTTCAGAGAATGCAGCCTATGGCACTATCTGCCTAGGCCCCACATGTGCATTGCAACGTTTGTAGCTTGGTGAAAGGAAGCTTTAGGGGAAAGATTTCCCTTCCCCACAGTGCTGTTTTACAGAGTGGAATATATGGCACGTTGCCTGTAGACCCGCCGTTCCTTTTCCACCAATTCTGAGATCAGATGCTAGAGGGACGACGCCTTCGCCACAGTGCTGTTTCACAAAGTTGAGGACAAGGCACTTTCCTCATAGAGTTCGCATAACGTTTCAAACCCTTCTCACCATACGACAAGGTGACAGAACGATAACCTCCCCGGCCTTTCATAGAGTTGCGTCTACTGCACTCTCTGAGTAGGTTTTCCAATAGTTCTCACTGGGTGAAATCCGATGTTAGTTGAGGGAATGTTTCACCCAGCATATTTCACAGAAGGTAGTAAATGGCACTATCGGCCTGGGCCCCGCACGTGTGTTCAAACATTTGTAGCTCTAGTGGAAGCAGGTTTCAGGTGAAACGTGGCTTCACCACAGTGTTGTTTCAACAGTTGCGCATATGGCACGTTCCATGGAAGTCATGCTTAGGTGTTGAAATTACTTTAAGTTTCTGAAACCAAATGGTGAAAGAGAGCTTCAGCATACTGTTGTTTCAGGGAGTTGAGTATATGGCACATTCCGCACAATTCCCTGCCGGGCTGTTCAAACTCCGGTAACTTAGTGAAACCAGAGGTTAGTGGGAAGATGGATTCCCCAGTGTTGTTTGACAGAATTGCGTATATGGCACTTTTTGCCTAGGGCCCGCCATGGTTTTGGACAAGCTCTAACGTAGTGAAAGCAGTTGTTCGTACCGAGATGATTTCCCCATAGTTTTGTTTCGCACAGTGAATGAAGTGTATTGGTTTTTCCGGCCAGGAGCTGCATAGGTTGTCAAAGCCAGTGCCTACAAACGCACTTACCATGTTGACCCCAGAGAGTTTTCCAGAGTTGCCACTCATATAAACCAGATCGATGTTAATTGAAAGACAACTTCACCAGATTGTTACTTAACAGATTTGGGTAGATGGCAGTTTCCTTGTAAGTCATGCCTAAGTTTTCAAACTATTTTAACGACGTGAAAGCAGATGTTCGGTGACAGTTTCTCACCAGTGGTTTTTCAGAGTTGACTCTCTGGCATTTCCTATAAGCTGCGCATGTTTTCAAACCTTCCAACGTAACGATACATGATGTTCGCTGAAAGGTGGTTTTCGCAAAGTCCAATTTCACAGAATTGAGTGCATGGCACCGTCGGCATAGCCCCGCGCATAACTTTTCAGACACTTCAGGGTGAAACGTGATGCTAGCTGAAGGATGGTTTCACCATGTGTCGATTCACAGAGATGAATGTATGACACAGGGTAGGCCTGCCTATGTCTTCAAAGAGTTCTCTCAGTGAAACCAAGTGTTAGTTGAAGTTTCTTTCACCACAGTATTGTTGGTTACAGAGTTGAATAGATGGCCCTTTCCGTCTCTGTCGCTCATAGAGTTTCAAAGACTTCTAATTTAGTGAAACGAAGTTTTGGTTGAAATAGGGTTTCTCCACAGTGTTGTTTCACAGTGTTGAGTATATGGCACTTGTCCTGTGGGTCCCCGCATAGCTTTTCAAACCGTTGTCACTCGATGAAACGGAGGTTGGTTGAAGGTATGTTTCACCACAGCAGTGTTCGACAGAGCGGAGTTTACGGCACTTTAAGTGTTCCTCCCTGTAAGGTGTTTCAATCACATCTAACGTAGTGAAAGCAGATGGTGGTCGGAAGATGGTTTCACCACATTGTTGTTTCACGGTATTGAGTACATGGTTCTATTCTTCTAGGCCAACATTTGCATTCAAACACAACTTAATGAAACCAGATGTTAGGTGAAGGATCATTTCCTCAGAGCGTTGTTTCACAGAGTTGCGTATATGGCACTTTCCGTGTAGGTCATGCGTTGCTTGTCAAACTGCTTTAGTTTTCTGAAACTACATACTCATGAAAGAATCTTCGTCCAGAGTGCTTTTTTTTCAAAGCGTCGAGTATACGGCACTTTCTGCATAAGCCGCGCCTAGGTTTGCAAACACTTCCAACTTAGTGACACGAGCTAGTTGAAAGATGGATTGTCCACGGTATTTTCTCACAGTATCCAGTATGTGTCACTTTCCTCATCATTTCCCACATAGGTTTTCAAACCCTTCTGACTTCGTGATACCAGATGTTACTTGAAAGAGCCTTCCTTCCTGCAAAGTGCAGTTTCACCGAGTTGAATATATGGCACTGTCGGCAGATACCCCGCAAACTTTTTCACAGAGTTATGGCTTGAAACGAGATGTTCGTTGAAAGATCGTTTCACCACAGTGTTGTTTCCACCGAGTTCTGTACGTGGCACTTTCAGCAAAGGCTCCGCATAGTTTCACACCCTTCTCAGTGAACAAGATGTTAGTTGAAGGATGGTTTCCCCACAGTGGTGTTTCCCAAGTGGTGCATATGGCCTTATTCATGCAGGCCCCGCCTGCGGTTGCAAACCCTTCAGTCGTAGAGATACATGAGGTTAGATGACATAGGATTTGCCCACACACATATGTGAAGGGAGGTCGAGTATATGGCACTTTCCCCATAAGCCGTGCATAGGTTTTCAAACACTTCAAACTTAGTGCCCCAAGATAATTGATAGATGGATTGTCCACTCTATTTTCTCACAGGGTCCCACAGTATATGTCACTTTCCACATCGTTCCCCACACAGGTTTTACAATGCTCCTCACGTAGTTTCATAAGATGTTAGCTGAAAAATGCTTCCCTAAGAGTTCAGTTTGAGAGTGGAGTATAGGGCAATTCTGCATAGGTCCCGCAGAGCTTTTCAAACACTTCTAACTTAGGGAAACGAAATGTTAGTTGAAAGATCGTTTCCCACAGGGTTGTTTCACAGAGTTCAGCATATGGCACTTACCGTGTGGGCTGTGCATAGGTTTCAAAAGAGTTCACCCTGGGCGAAATCAGATATTAGTTGAAAGAATGGCACTTTCCCCATACGCCGCGCATAGGTTTTCAAACACTTCTAACCTAAATGAAAGAAGAATTGAGTTGAAAGACGGTTTCTCACAGTGTTGTTCCACAGTTGTCAGTATCTTGTACTTCCTGCCTTTTACCCGCATAGTTTTTCAAACGCTCCTTCCTAACTTGGTGCTACAGGATATTACTCTCAAGATGGTTTCGCAAAGTGCAGGCTGACAGAGGTGAGTGAGTATATGGCACTTTCGGCATAGGCTCCCCATGGGTTTTCTAACGCTTCCAGTTTAGTTATACAAGATGTTGATTGAAAGATGGTTTCCCCACATGTTGTGTCACAGATTTGAGTATATGACCCTTTCCGCATAACCCCCAATAGTCTTCAATTCTCAATGATTGAAACCAGATGTTATTTGAAAGATCTTTTCACCACGTCGTTGTTTCACACAGTTGAGTGTATGGCCCTTAGTTTTTAGGCTTCTCATAGGTTTTCAAACCGTTCTAAGAGGAACGAGATGGTAGTGGAAAGGTGGTTTCCCCACAGTGTTATTTCACAACGTTGAAGGCATGGCATGATCCTCGTGCATAGGCCCCGCATCTGTTTTCAAACACTTGCAACTGATATTAAGAGACAGATTGTTTCCCGACCGTGCTGTTTCACAGAGTCGAGTAAGTGGCGCTTGCACTGTAGCCCCATTATGGTTTTCGAGCCCCATTATGCTTCATTAGAGTGAAGCAAGAGATTAGTTGGAAGATGGATTCCCCACAGAGTGGCTCTAAGGCAGTTTCCTCAAAAGCCCAGCATGGGTTTTCAAACACTTCGTTCGTGAAAGAGGATGTCGGTTGAAAGACCATTTTTCCACATTTTTTTACACAATAGAGTATAAGTCACTCTCGTCAAAATTCCCTGCAAATGGTGACAACACCTGGCAGGGAAGCAAGATGTTATGAAGGATGGTTTCACCACACTGTTGTGGCACAGAGTTGAGTAATCGTACATTCCCCATTGCTGCCTGCGTGGGTTTTCAAACCCTTCTAAATTAGTGAAATCAGACGGTCGTTGAAAGAGGTTCACACCAGAGTGTTGTTTCACAGAGTTGACTATATGGCAACTTGTCTCATAGTTAACCGATCATAAGTTTTCCATCACTTCCAAATTAGTGAAACCGAAAGTTTGTTGAAAGATGGTTCCGCACACTCTGCTTTCACAGATTTGAGTGTAAGGCACTTTCTGCATAGGCCGCAACCTGGTTTTCACACGTCTAGCTTCGAGAAACCACATGTTAGGTGAAAGGTTTCCCCACCGTCTTCTTCCATAGAGTTGAGTATAAAACTCTCAGATAAGCTGTTGTTTCACAGAGATGAGTGTACGGCACTTTCATTATAAGCTCCGCATAGGTTTTCAAACAATTTCATCTGATTGGAATAAGATTTTAGTGGCAAGCTGTTTCCCCGCAGTGTTTCTTCATACAGTTTTGTAGACGGCACTTTCGTTGTTGGCCCTGCGTGGGTCTTCAAGTACTTCTAACAGTGGAAGCAGATGATAGTTTCACCACACAGTTGTTTCACAAGGTTGAGTACATGGCACTTTTGGTGTCGACTCCACATGGGTTTTCCAACACTTCTAATGTAGTGAAATAGGATTTTGGTTGAAAGACGGTTTCCGCACAGTGTTATTTGCCAGAGTGTATGGCACTTTATACATAGACCCCGCATAAAGTTTTCAAATAGCTATAACAGAACGTAACATGAAAACATAACATAACATAACATAACATAACATAACATAACATAACATAACATGACGTAACTGTAACAGAACGTAACTCAGACATAACATAATAACTCTAACATGGTGGTTGAAGGACGGTTTCTCCACAAAAGGGTGTCCCAACGTGCAGGGACTTGACAGAGTACATGGCACTTTCTGCATAAGCCCCCACGGAGTTCTTCAAACACTTCTAACCAGGTGAAACAGGATATCAGTTGAAAGAAGGTTTCTGCACAGTGTTCTTTTCACAGTGGCTGGTGTATGTAACCTTCCCCCTCGATCCCCACATAGGTCTTCAAACACTTCCAACTGAGCGAAACGAGCTGTTAGTTAAAAGATGATTTTTCCCCACTGTGTTCTTTCACACAGTTGGCTCTAGTACACTTTGTAGGCCGTGCATATGTTTTCAAACAGTTCTCAGTGAGACGAGATGCCAGTTGAAAGATGGTTTCTTCCCAGTACTCTCTCACAACGTCACTTTCCCCATCGATCCCCGCATGGGGTTTCCAACACTTCTGACTTAGTGAAAGAGAACGTTGAAAGACGTTTTCCCCACAGTGTTCTTTCATAGAGTGGGAGGCCCTTTCAGTCTGGACCACACAGGAGCTTTCAGACACTTCCAATTTAGTTGAATCAAATGTCACTTGAAAGGTGGTTTCCCCAAAGCCCGGTTGGACAGAGCTGCGTATATATGACCCTTTCCACATCATTCCCTCCATAGGTTTTCAAACATGTTTCTATGGTAGCGACACAAGGTGTTAGTTGAAAGATGGTTTCGCCAAAGTGCAGCTTGACAGAGTTGAGTATATGGCACTTTCTGCATTCATCCCGGCGTAGTTTTGCAAATGCTTCTAACGTCCTAAATCAGGTGGTCACAAGACCTTTTACCCAGAGTGCTCTTTCACACAGTTGACTATATGGCACTTTGTAGGTTTCAGACAGTTCACAGTGAAACCAGATGTTAGTCGCAAGATTGTTTCCCTACAGCGTCGTTTCACAGAATGGAGTACACGGCCCTTGCGCATAGGCCCTGCAGAAGTTTTCCAACCCTTTTAACTTGGCGACAGCAGATGTGAGTTGGAAGACCGTTTCTCCCCACAGTACGATTTGGCTGTGTCGAGTATACGTCACTTTTCTCATGGTTCCTAGGAGAGTGTTTGAAACACTTCTAACACGGTGAAACAAGATGTTAGTTGAAAGGTGGTTTCCCCAAAAGCTGCTTGACACACTTGAGCATAGGGCACTTTCCGCATAAGCCCCCATAGGTTTTCACATACTTCCAACAAGTGAACCCAGATGCCCTTTGGCTGTGGGGTGAAGCCTGTGGCTTCACCACAGTGAGTTTTACAGAGTTGAGCCTATAGCACTTCCCGCGTAAGTACCGGCATAGGTTTGCAAACACTTCTAAGTGGAACAAGAAGAGGTTAATTGAAACGTGGAAACCCCACAGTGTTGTTTCAGAGTTGACTATGTGGCACTTTTGACGCCGGCCCTGCACGGGTGTTCAAATACTTCAACCTCGTGAAGAGAGACGTTATTGGAAAAATGGCTTCCCCACAGTGACTCACAGAGGTGACTGTATATGACACTTTTGGTGTAGTCTCCGCCCGGTTTTCAAAGACTTCTAACTTAGTGAAATATGTTAGTTGGAAGATGGTTCCCCAAGCTCTTGTGTCACAGAGCTGAGTACCTGGCACTTTCCGCCTAGACCCCGAATAGTTTTCAAACCGTTTTCAATTCGTGAGGCCAGATGTTAGCTGAAAGATCGTTTCAGCACACTGTTGTTTCCCACAGTTGAGTATGTGGCACTTAGCCGTTAGGCTTCTCCTAGGTTTTCAAACACTCCTATCTCAGCGAACCCAGACGGTAGTTGAAAGGCGGCTTCCCCACAGTGTAGTTTCCCAGAGGTGAGTGTATGGCACCATCCTGCTACGCCCTGCGTGCGTTTTCAAACACTTGTTACTGAGTGCAACCAGATCTCAGCAGAAAGATGCTTCCCAGATAGACTTGTGTCCCGAGGTGAGTATGAGACACTTTCGGCGTAGGCCCCGCGTGGTTTTCAAACACCTCTAACTTAGTGAAGCGAGAGATGAGTTGGAGGATGGGTTCCACACAGTGGTCTATCTCAGAGTTGCCTATATGGCCCTTTCCGCACAGATCCCGCATAGCTGTGAAGCCATTTTAACTTAGTGAAACTAGATGATAGTTGAAACAACGTTGCCCCACAAGCTTTTCGCAAGGTGATGGCACTTTCCGTGTAGGCTTCACATAGGTTTCCAAACACGTTTTCACTTAGTGAGACCCGGGGTAGACCGTGAACGACGGTTTCCTCCCAATGTTCTTTCCCAGAAAGGAGTGTACGGCACTCTCCACTTCGGCCCCGCATGTGTTTTTCAACGCTTGTAATTTAGTGTAACCAGACGTTCAGTGAAAGGTTGTTTCCCCAAGTGTTTGTATCCCTGAGGTGAGTGTCTAGCGCTTTCCCTGTACGCCCCGCATAGGGTTTCAAACTCTTCTAATTTTGTGAAACGAGATCTTTCTTAACGACGGTTTTGCCACACTGTTTTTTTTTCACAGAGTTACATACAAGGCACTTTCCGCATAAGCCCTCCATGGGTTTTCCAACATTTATAACGTAGTGAACAAGGTGTGAGCTGAAAGAGTGAAACACTTGTAACTTAGTGACACATGATGACAGTGGAAAAACGCTTTCTCCACAGGATTCTTTCACAGTGGCTGCTATATGTCACCTTCCACGTCGTTTCCAGCATACATTTTCTAAGTTTTCTACGTCAAACAGGATGTTAGTTGGAGGATGGTTTCCTCACTTTGTTGTTTGGCAGAATTGAGTATACGGCCCCTGTCGTTATCGGCCCCGCCTGCTTTTTCACGCATTTTTGACTTAGTGATACAAGATGTTAGTTGAGAGATGGTTTGTCCACGGTATTCTCTCACAGGGTCGTGTGTATGTCCCTTTCCTCGTTGTTCCCTGCCTGGCTTGTCAAACCCTTCTAACGTAGGGATACAAGATGTAACTTGAAAGATGGTTTTCGCCAAGTGCACTTCGACAGAGTTGAGTGTACGGTTCTGTCGGCACATGACCCGCATAGTTTGTCCACCACTTCTAATGTAGTGAAGCGATGTGTTACTTGAAAAGAGAGTTTCTTCGCTTTGTCGTTTCATAGGTTCTTTGTCACTTGCCGCGTAGACCCTGCCTAAGTTTTCAAACGGTGGTGACTGACTGAAATCAGGTGCTAGTTGAAAGATGTTTCAGCACAGTGTGTTTTCCCAGAGTTGAGCATCTCGCACTTCCCGTCTAGTCCGTGCTTAGATTTCCAGACTCTTCTATCTTGGTGGAACAAGAAGTTACTTGCAAGGTGGTTTGTCCAGAGTACTCTCTCACAGCGTCGACTATGGGTCACTTTCCACATCGTTCCCCGCATAGGTTTTGAAACGCTTCTAATGTAGGGATGGAAGCTGTTAGTTGGAAAGATGGTTGCCACAAAGTGCAGTTTGACATTATGAGCCGTGCCTAGGTTTTCAGTGAGTTCTCACTCGGTGAAACCAGATGGCAGTTGGAAGATTGTTGCACCGCAACGTTGTTTCACAGAGTCGAGTATATGACACTATCCGCCTAGGCCCCGCGTGTGTATCCAAACATTGCACACTTCGTGAAAGACGCTCTAAGGTGAAAGAGTATTTCCCCCGAGTGTTTCAGAGTGGAGTATAGGGAACTTGCCACGTAGATCGTGCATAGGTTTTCAAACATTTTAACTTTGTGAACCAGATGGTAGGCGAAAGATTCCTTCTCCACCCTGTTGGTTCACAGAGTTGTGTATATGACACTATCCTCCTAAGCCGCGCAAGGGTTTTCAAAGGCGTCTCCCTTAGTGACACAAGTTGTCACTTGAAAGATGGTTTGTCCACAGTAGTCTCTCACAGGGTCGATTAAAGGTCATTTTCCGCATCATTCCCCGCATAGGTTTGCAAACACTTCTACCTTCGTGAAGGAAGATGGTAGTGGAAATTTGGTTGTTGCAGGCTGTAGGGTGACAGGTTTGAGTAGTTGGCACTATTGGCCTAGGCTCCGCGTAGCTATTCAAAGACTTCTAACCTTGTGAAACGGGATGCTACTTGAAAGACGCTTTCTCCCCCTGTTGTTTCACAGAGATGAGTATACGACCCTTGTCCTGTAGGCCTTGCATAGGTGTTCCCATGAGTTCTCACTTAGCGAAATCAAATGTTACTTGAAAGAATGTTCCACCCACAGTTATTTTCAGAGAATGCAGCCTATGGCACTATCTGCCTAGGCCCCACATGTGCATTGCAACGTTTGTAGCTTGGTGAAAGGAAGCTTTAGGGGAAAGATTTCCCTTCCCCACAGTGCTGTTTTACAGAGTGGAATATATGGCACGTTGCCTGTAGACCCGCCGTTCCTTTTCCACCATTCTGAGATCAGATGCTAGAGGGACGACGCCTTCGCCACAGTGCTGTTTCACAAAGTTGAGGACAAGGCACTTTCCTCATAGAGTTCGCATAACGTTTCAAACCCTTCTCACCATACGACAAGGTGACAGAACGATAACCTCCCCGGCCTTTCATAGAGTTGCGGTCTACTGCACTCTCTGAGTAGGTTTTCCAATAGTTCTCACTGGGTGAAATCCGATGTTAGTTGAGGGAATGTTTCACCCAGCATATTTCACAGAAGGTAGTAAATGGCACTATCGGCCTGGGCCCCGCACGTGTGTTCAAACATTTGTAGCTCTAGTGGAAGCAGGTTTCAGGTGAAACGTGGCTTCACCACAGTGTTGTTTCAACAGTTGCGCATATGGCACGTTCCATGGAAGTCATGCTTAGGTGTTGAATTACTTTAAGTTTCTGAAACCAAATGGTGAAAGAGAGCTTCAGCATACTGTTGTTTCAGGGAGTTGAGTATATGGCACATTCCGCACAATTCCCTGCCGGGCTGTTCAAACTCCGGTAACTTAGTGAAACCAGAGGTTAGTGGGAAGATGGATTCCCCAGTGTTGTTTGACAGAATTGCGTATATGGCACTTTTTGCCTAGGGCCCGCCATGGTTTATGGACAAGCTCTAACGTAGTGAAAGCAGTTGTTTCGTACCGAGATGATTTCCCCATAGTTTTGTTTCGCACAGTGAATGAAGTGTATTGGTTTTTCCGGCAGGAGCTGCATAGGTTGTCAAAGCCAGTGCCTACAAACGCACTTACCATGTTGACCCCAGAGAGTTTTCCAGAGTTGCCACTCATATAAACCAGATCGATGTTAATTGAAAGACAACTTCACCAGATTGTTACTTAACAGATTTGGGTAGATGGCAGTTTCCTTGTAAGTCATGCCTAAGTTTTCAAACTATTTTAACGACGTGAAAGCAGATGTTCGGTGACAGTTTCTCACCAGTGGTTTTTCAGAGTTGACTCTCTGGCATTTCCTATAAGCTGCGCATGTTTTCAAACCTTCCAACGTAACGATACATGATGTTCGCTGAAAGGTGGTTTTCGCAAAGTCCAATTTCACAGAATTGAGTGCATGGCACCGTCGGCATAGCCCCGCGCATAACTTTTCAGACACTTCAGGGTGAAACGTGATGCTAGCTGAAGGATGGTTTCACCATGTGTCGATTCACAGAGATGAATGTATGACACAGGGTAGGCCCTGCCTATGTCTTCAAAGAGTTCTCTCAGTGAAACCAAGTGTTAGTTGAAGTTTCTTTCACCACAGTATTGTTGGTTACAGAGTTGAATAGATGGCCCTTTCCGTCTCTGTCGCTCATAGAGTTTCAAAGACTTCTAATTTAGTGAAACGAAGTTTTGGTTGAAATAGGTTTCTCCACAGTGTTGTTTCACAGTGTTGAGTATATGGCACTTGTCCTGTGGGTCCCGCATAGCTTTTCAAACCGTTGTCACTCGATGAAACGGAGGTTGGTTGAAGGTATGTTTCACCACAGCAGTGTTCGACAGAGCGGAGTTTACGGCACTTTAAGTGTTCCTCCCTGTAAGGTGTTTTCAATCACATCTAACGTAGTGAAAGCAGATGGTGGTCGGAAGATGGTTTCACACATTGTTGTTTCACGGTATT
Source organism: Panthera pardus (assembly GCF_024362965.1). NCBI lineage: Eukaryota > Metazoa > Chordata > Mammalia > Carnivora > Felidae > Panthera > Panthera pardus. The sequence continues at coordinate 2,618 of NW_026526669.1, read as the reverse complement.
GAGTACATGGTTCTATTCTTCTAGGCCAACATTTGCATTCAAACACAACTTAATGAAACCAGATGTTAGGTGAAGGATCATTTCCTCAGAGCGTTGTTTCACAGAGTTGCGTATATGGCACTTTCCGTGTAGGTCATGCGTTGCTTGTCAAACTGCTTTAGTTTTCTGAAACTACATACTCATGAAAGAATCTTCGTCCAGAGTGCTTTTTTTTCAAAGCGTCGAGTATACGGCACTTTCTGCATAAGCCGCGCCTAGGTTTGCAAACACTTCCAACTTAGTGACACGAGCTAGTTGAAAGATGGATTGTCCACGGTATTTTCTCACAGTATCCAGTATGTGTCACTTTCCTCATCATTTCCCACATAGGTTTTCAAACCCTTCTGACTTCGTGATACCAGATGTTACTTGAAAGAGCCTTCCTTCCTGCAAAGTGCAGTTTCACCGAGTTGAATATATGGCACTGTCGGCAGTTACCCGCAAACTTTTTCACAGAGTTATGGCTTGAAACGAGATGTTCGTTGAAAGATCGTTTCACCACAGTGTTGTTTCCACCGAGTTCTGTACGTGGCACTTTCAGCAAAGGCTCCGCATAGTTTCACACCCTTCTCAGTGAACAGATGTTAGTTGAAGGATGGTTTCCCCACAGTGGTGTTTCCCAAGTGGTGCATATGGCCTTATTCATGCAGGCCCCGCCTGCGGTTGCAAACCCTTCAGTCGTAGAGATACATGAGGTTAGATGACATAGGATTTGCCCACACACATATGTGAAGGGAGTCGAGTATATGGCACTTTCCCCATAAGCCGTGCATAGGTTTTCAAACACTTCAAACTTAGTGCCCCAAGATAATTGATAGATGGATTGTCCACTCTATTTTCTCACAGGGTCCCACAGTATATGTCACTTTCCACATCGTTCCCCACACAGGTTTTACAATGCTCCTCACGTAGTTTCATAAAGATGTTAGCTGAAAAATGCTTCCCTAAGAGTTCAGTTTGAGAGTGGAGTATAGGGCAATTCTGCATAGGTCCCGCAGAGCTTTTCAAACACTTCTAACTTAGGGAAACGAAATGTTAGTTGAAAGATCGTTTCCCCACAGGGTTGTTTCACAGAGTTCAGCATATGGCACTTACCGTGTGGGCTGTGCATAGGTTTCCAAAAGAGTTCACCCTGGGGCGAAATCAGATATTAGTTGAAAGAATGGCACTTTCCCCATACGCCGCGCATAGGTTTTCAAACACTTCTAACCTAAATGAAAGAAGAATTGAGTTGAAAGACGGTTTCTCACAGTGTTGTTCCACAGTTGTCAGTATCTTGTACTTCCTGCCTTTTACCCGCATAGTTTTTCAAACGCTCCTTCCTAACTTGGTGCTACAGGATATTACTCTCAAGATGGTTTCCGCAAAGTGCAGGCTGACAGAGGTGAGTGAGTATATGGCACTTTCGGCATAGGCTCCCCATGGGTTTTCTAACGCTTCCAGTTTAGTTATACAAGATGTTGATTGAAAGATGGTTTCCCCACATGTTGTGTCACAGATTTGAGTATATGACCCTTTCCGCATAACCCCCAATAGTCTTCAATTCTCAATGATTGAAACCAGATGTTATTTGAAAGATCTTTTCACCACGTCGTTGTTTCACACAGTTGAGTGTATGGCCCTTAGTTTTTAGGCTTCTCATAGGTTTTCAAACCGTTCTAAGAGGAACGAGATGGTAGTGGAAAGGTGGTTTCCCACAGTGTTATTTCACAACGTTGAAGGCATGGCATGATCCTCGTGCATAGGCCCCGCATCTGTTTTCAAACACTTGCAACTGATATTAAGAGACAGATTGTTTCCCGACCGTGCTGTTTCACAGAGTCGAGTAAGTGGCGCTTGCACTGTAGCCCCATTATGGTTTTCGAGCCCCATTATGCTTCATTAGAGTGAAGCAAGAGATTAGTTGGAAGATGGATTCCCCACAGAGTGGCTCTAAGGGCAGTTTCCTCAAAAGCCCAGCATGGTTTTCAAACACTTCGTTCGTGAAAGAGGATGTCGGTTGAAAGACCATTTTTCACATTTTTTTTACACAATAGAGTATAAGTCACTCTCGTCAAAATTCCCTGCAAATGGTGACAACACCTGGCAGGGGAAGCAAGATGTTATGAAGGATGGTTTTCACCACACTGTTGTGGCACAGAGAGTTGAGTAATCGTACATTCCCCATTGCTGCCTGCGTGGGTTTTCAAACCCTTCTAAATTAGTGAAATCAGACGGTCGTTGAAAGAGGTTCACACCAGAGTGTTGTTTCACAGAGTTGACTATATGGCAACTTGTCTCATAGTTAACCGATCATAAGTTTTCCATCACTTCCAAATTAGTGAAACCGAAAGTTTGTTGAAAGATGGTTCCGCACACTCTGCTTTCACAGATTTGAGTGTAAGGCACTTTCTGCATAGGCCGCAACCTGGTTTTCACACGTCTAGCTTCGAGAAACCACATGTTAGGTGAAAGGTTTCCCCACCGTCTTCTTCCATAGAGTTGAGTATAAAACTCTCAGATAAGCTGTTGTTTCACAGAGATGAGTGTACGGCACTTTCATTATAAGCTCCGCATAGGTTTTCAAACAATTTCATCTG
>NW_026526668.1:0-15918 GCF_024362965.1 Panthera pardus | reverse complement strand
GAAAAGAAGAAAGAAGGGAAGAAAGAATTCTGCAGCAATGAGCTGACACAGAGAACAGGGATTTGGTGACTTCACACAACAAGCCAAAGATGGGGCTCAGAAAAGACAGGAAACCCACTCAGGATACTTAAAAGTATGACCGCTCAGCTAGCTAGCTAACCAACTAACCAGACAGGCAAACCGGGACCAGGAGATCAGTCTCAAACACCCTGTGAGGTGAGGACGGATGGTTGAGTTCTGTTCTCAATGTTAAACCCGAATGAATTATCCTGGAGGAGGGAGAACTGCTATCCATTAAACAAATAATATGCTGATAAAAGAGCTGTGTGATGAGAACAATTAAGCACATTTATTCAGATGCTGTACACACATTTCATGCCCTCTGTTCAAGACATAGGCTCCTCATCTGTCACAGTCACACAGACGCGATGTAGGTACTTGCTCTGATGCCAGCAGATACAAAGCCCCTCTCCCTCGGCACGCACACCACTCACCCGACACCACCTAGGGAAAGGGCCTCCACACGCCGACCCCACATGCACCTTCATCCATTCCCCCGCCTCAGAGCCACACATACCAGCGGCCAGCCTCTTCATGCCTAGCAAGATGATGGAACATTCTGCAAAGCTGGTGGGGTCACTCCACTCCTCAGGAAGGTGCCACCTCCTGTGGCCTTGTGTGGCCCCTGGCTTGGGTCATGGCACTGCAAGCACTGCTCTGCTCCCCCGAAGGGTGTAAGGACCCCGTTGACCTGAGGCTCCAGGTTGGCCATCCACAAGTCAGTACCTGTGATCTATCCTAGGCTGTGAGGACCCGGGGAAGACACAGGAAGACACCCACTTCTGTCCTCTGGGAAGTCCTGCTGCTCTGTTCTCTGTAAAACAGAGAGTTATAAATGCAGAAGGAACCAGCCAGACTGGGGGTATAAACAAGGGCAGCTGGCCGGGTGGCCCCCTGTGAATGAAGCCCTAGAGTATAAGAGAAGCTAGAAATAGGATTTTCAAATGCATGCTCCTCATTAAAAAAAAAAATGCTATCAGGACACATGGGTGGCTGTCAGCTGAGCGTCTGACTTCGGCTCAGGTCATGATCTCAATGTTGATGGTTTGAGCCCCACATCAGGCTCTGAGCTGACAGTCCAGAGCCTGAAGCCTGCTTTGGATTCTGTGTCTCCCTCTCTCTCTGCCTATCCTCTACTCACAATCGGTCTCTCAAATAAATAAATAAATAAATAAATAAATAAATAAATAAATAAAATGTTGAAATGAAAAAAAAAAAATTTTAGAAATGCTATCAAATTCTTTACATCTCCCCTTTTCCAAGATAAAACAAATCTATCTGCAACTTGGTCTGTTGTCCCAAATATCTGGTGAATTATAGCTTTTGCTGTACTTGAGGATGCTGTTTTGGTTAATCTTCATCATCAACAGCTCTTCTGGTTATTGCACGTGTGCAAAAAATTCATGGTCACAATGTTTCTGATGGGGCTTTCCACACATGACAACTGTCTTGGACCTCAGCACAGAAATAATTTTCATGCTAACCTGTGCTCCTTCCAGGGTTTTCTTGTTCTCTACCCCCAGTGTACCCACCTGTACCCTGGACTCACTGCACTGACCTCATGGTAACACAGATGTTGATGAATGATGGGGCCTTTTACACTTTACAGGATTTGTTGACTGTCATCCACCCAAAGAACCTTCTCAAACATTTGTCATACAGAAGGTCCAAAGAAGAGCTTGACAAGTTAGGGGAATGTCTAAGGAAGGTGGCCTTATTAAGTTCCAAAAAGCCTTCTAGGGTGGCATTTGCTTTTTCTGTTCACAATACAGTTCTCAGTTTATTGGGCTGAAATATGGTCCAGAATATGACATCGGACCCATTTCTGAGGTGGACTTACCGAAGTAAAGGCTGGTATGGAAGGTGTAATTTCAAAGCATTCATTTACGATGAGAAATACAATTGTTCATTCAAGCCCAATGGCCAGCACCGTCTTTACGGTAGAGAAAGCCACACGGGAAGCCAAACGAGAACTAAAAGTTTGCCGATGGGGGGAAAAAATGAATTTGATTAACCTCAAATGTAGTAGCTACGTTGAGTTTGGCCAGAAGCCAGGGCCTCTGGCTTCTCATTCATCTGCTAAATGTCACCATGGGTGCTCAAGAGAAAGAATACTGTAGGCAAAATCACACTTTGTACTGAAAGGCTTGTGTCCCAAATCTAAACCGTGTGGCCCATTTTAGAGGCAGGCCAAGGTCCTACTCCAGGGTAAGCAATTCTTCCTCCCTAGCCTCTTCTCTCACATTGACTGCTTGATTTGGGGGCTTGTGGAAGACCCAGAGACACAGCACTCGAGTTCCCCTTCAAAAGAAGCAAACTGCCGTGGCAAGAATAGGAATAACTGACAGCCTCCATCCGGCAGCTCCTTCCAGGTACTTAGATTTGAACCAAAGTAACCCTTTTTGTGGGTTGGTCCTTGGCTAAGACTGAGAAGTATGGCAGTACTAGGGGCTGGTCATTTCTGCCCAGTGCAGGACTCCTCTAATGGGCAACCTGGGCTCTGGAGCACCCTATACTCTCGAATTCCCCTGGGATTCTGGACATGCTGGACATTCTGGAGAAGAGACGGGAACTCCTTGAGAGGAACAAGACATTGAGAGGATCCAAGGAAGAGGTGACCTGGGCTTGCCTCTCTATATCCCCAGAAGGATGTGCCGGTGTCTCGGCTGCAAAGACTCAGACCTCAGTGATGAATAGTGTCTTTATTCCAAAGTCCTCTGCTGTGATTGTGGTGTCCTGAGCAGGTATTTTTCCAGTTTCAGTGAAGCAATTCCTTCAAGAAACAGTCCAATGGTATTTCCAAATCCTCAAAGCTGGGTAACCAGGGGGATTTTATTACACATATTTATTCTACAATCCAGCATCTCACAAGACATCCAGAAGCTTCTTGTAAGCTGCCTCTCCTGCCTCCCAGGCAGAATTCTCATGTTGCTTCTCAGACATTAAAAATAAAATGAAAAAGCTCCTGTTGTGCAGGATGAAACCTTCTTAGCTGAAAGGTTCCTGCTTCCACCCCGGCCAGTTGGTAGACATGCCTGCCTTCCACCTCCTTCCTGTCTGTGTAAGTCCCCTTGTGGCTGGGAGCCTTTCTCGGCCATGGTCAAACCGACTTTCGATCTGCAAGGCTGAGCCAATGGTTGAAATGTAACACAAAACTACCCTCCTTATATTTTCATTTCTATTAGACCTTTATAATGATTCCTTCTTGAACTGAAGCTTAAATGGCTAAAGACTGATCATAATAGAACATTTAATTGTTTACTTGTCTAACTCTCTCAGCCCTAATCAAATATGGTTTTTTCACTGAGCAGCTTACATGGTGTGTTTTTCCTGTCACTGAAGAGAGCAAGGGGGCTGAGGCAGAATTCAGATGAGCCCATGCTCACTTGGTGTTCTCATCCTATTCATTTTTCATCCAACAGCGAGGAACAGAGCCCTCTGGAGGGAGAATCAGAGTTCTGGGGAACGAGCTTTTGGACACGATCACACGCAGGTCCTCAGAGAGGAAGAAGGCGGCTGAAGAGGAGTTACCAGAGACCCTGTCACCCTGTGGGGATTCCTAGAGGGGGTGCGGGCTCTGGGTGTTAAAGGCTGGTGTTGGAGCCGCCCCAGTTCCCTTTCTTCACACACCCCCTTCTCGCTGCCTATGGTGTCACCTCCGTGCCATCACCCAGGTGCACACCACCCTCCCCTGTCACCAGATCATTACAGAAGCCTCTTGACTGACCTGTGCCTGTCTATCCCAGCTTCACTACAGTCTGCTTCCAGCACAGCAGCAAGAGGTCTTTCATGTCCCTCTCCATCTGAGGACCCTCCAGTGGCTCCCAGCTCACTTAGAAGAAAGCCAGGGTTCTGACCACAGCCTCCACCCCCCTGTTCCCTCTAACCTCGCCTCTTAGCGTTCACCCTTTGCTTATTCAGCTCCAGCACGACTGACCTCCTACCTCAGATAGTCTTCACATGCCTCCTCTTTAGGGCTTTTCACTTGCCATCCCCTCTACTGGAACAGAACTCTCCTGGAAACCTGCGGGGTTCACTCCCTCAGGCCTTTATCCAAATGTCATCATTCAATGGGGCCTCTACCCCTTACATACTCCCTAGCCTCCCTCTCTGTCTTATTTTTCTCCATAGACTTTACTACTGACATACACTTTAGTTCACCTACTTATTTGTTTACTGCTGATCCACCTTACTGGGATATTAGCTCTAGGAGGGCAAGGATTTTCCTCTGTTGTTTTCACTGCTGAATCGTCAGTGCCTAGAAAAATGTCCAGCACTAATTGGGTGTGCAAACACATATTTTTTTGAGTGACTAGAGTACATAAATAAATGTAAACATGCATAAATGAATGAATAGGCATTCATTTCTGGCCATGAATCCCAATGGCCAGAGTCTACTCTAGGCCAGAAGCCTGGATGTATCTGCACTTTGCATTCTAGGATTCTGGGCATAAAGGAATCTTCCAATGGGAGATGGCGATGCTAAAGGCAGAGTGAGATCCAGAGCTCAGAATGAGGCCCAGCCTTCCAGCCAAAAGTGCTGATTTAAGCCTAGGGCAACATGATGGAAGAGGAGGAGGAGGGGATGTGAACCTGAGTTCAAAAAGGCCCTGCTTCACAGCATGAGAGGGGACAAGTTGACTCAAGGAGCTTCCCTGGAGGCATCAGATAAAGACAGTTCAGTGAGTAGAGAAGGCATCATTGTGAACACCCCTTGAGTCTGGGGATGCTCTGGGAGCCTGGGGATGGTTTGGGCTGTTAGAGCCCAGAACAATCCAGGAAAATTTTCCAGAAGGAGAAGAGGGGAAGTTGGCTACCTAGGACCATGTCCTTTGTATAGGACTGATTCATAGAATCATGGGGCCAAGGTCAATGACTGAGACACATCCCTCTCCAAAGGCTTTTGGAGAGGGGAGTTCCATTTATCCCCTGTTCGCCAAGTCTGGGGTTTCAACCTTCTTACAAAAAAGTAGTATTTTTCCATGAGACTTCAACATTTGAGAACCTCAGTCAGTTCAACCTAACACTTATTTATCCATCAAATTTTCAAGGTACGCACATTTTACATTTTGACAGTTGTGTCAATCCGCCCACCAGAAATATGGTACCAATTTATATTGTCTGTTTCTCATGCCTTACATTGAGTATCTATCTCTTTCTACCTGCTTTGAGGGGAATCCTATTTCCCAGAGACTTGTCTACTTGATTTATCCTTCCAGAGTTCTGGTCCTTGATTCGATTAATCAATTCCACAGACTTTTTGCTTTGTGATTAATGTAGGCTCTTATCTTTATTAATTTCTTCCACTTTTTATTTTGCTGTTCATTTTCTAGCTTATTTTGAATTCTTCATCCAATTATTCTCAATCTTCCAACGTTTACGCAGATTTATGTTAGCAGTATCAGCTTTAGATCATGAATTTGTACTAAGAATGACTTTAGTCCCATCCCCGTATGTATTTTTATACAGTGGCCTCATCATCTTAAATGTCTAGTCTGTCTTTTCAGTATTGATTTCCACTTGGACAGAGGAGCTATTTTTTATTTTGTTTCACTTCCAGGTGGCTATCATTTATCTTCATTTAGGCACAGTCTTGCTATTAATGTGATCAGGAAATATAGTTTGTAAAATTTTAATTTGGGGATTGGTTGTGGATTTCTTTGCCTGGGTACGTACATTGTTATCAGTCAGGATGGGTTAGGTTAGGCTGCAATAACAACTAAATATTCTCAGTGCCTTCACTAACATGGGTAAGCTGGCTGTTCTTCTCATCATATCCATTTAAGGACTGGAGCGGATACAGGCTCCACTTTGACACCTGCTTCCATGATCACAGGGGCAAAGAAAAGAGAACCTGGCTCTTAAAGCCACTTCTGTGTTCATTTCATTGGCTGAAGGAAGTTTAGATGCCAAGGTTCCACACAGCATGGATGTCTCAACCTCCCAAGGGAGGAGGACTGAGTATCTGTGAATAAACATTCTATCATATGCATTCAACAGATACTTATGAAGGACTGTGGAGACACCTCCTACTATATACCAACATTTGTCATAGACTTTGGAATCCTAGCAGATATTGTCAGTTGATGTCCTGCCTCCCCTTCTCATCCCTGACCCTCCTTTTATCATCCACTTTCCAGCCAGAGGAGGCCATGTGACCCAGATGTAAGTGGAAGTTGGTGAGGTTCCTAGGAAAGCTTTTTTTTTTTTTTTCTTTTTTCTTTTTTAAGCTTCTGTTTTTCTGATGTTGGTGCTGCCTGGTCTTCTTCCTCCTTCTTCCTGTCTTGAGTGCTAATGTTGAGAAAGGCCAAGAGAATGCCAGAAACATTTGCCTTGACATTGTTGAGCATCTGAACCAATGTCAGCAGCTGCCTACTCACAGATTTCTCATATGAAGAAAAAAGTAGCCTCGTGTTTGTATGCACCACTGTGGTTGGGTTTCTTGTTACTTGCATCTGAAAACATTTCTGAGTCATAAAAGAATTCAGCATGTAAACAAGACAATTCCCATCTTCAGTGAGTAATAATCCATTAGAAGTATTGTTATGAAATTACAGAAAATATGTTCATTGGTCTCTGCCCCCAGTTCCTGCACAGAACTTCCAAAAGCCTTGTAATTTCCTAACTGATCAGAGCACTAAGAGCTTCTTTTGTTCCAATATTTGATATTTGATCCCAGTCCCTGACACAGTTCCTAAATTCCCCGGAACTTCCTGGGTGATAGCAGTGCCTTTTGTTCTAATGAGAACTCTGGATGGGCTAATGGGTGGCCCCTGGATGGGGGATGGTTACTAGAAAGACTGTGATTAGAAGCTTGGGATTTTCAGCCCTACCACCTCTCTCTGTGCCTCGCCCCTCCGACCGTTCTCCACAGAGGAAAGAGGGATGAAAACGAGTCAATAGTTGTTCATGCCAACGTGATGAAGTCTCCATAAAAATCCAATAGCACAGGGTTTGGAGAACTTCCATGTTGGTGAACAGGGTTGGTGAACCCTCCCAGAACTTGCCCTATGTATCTCTTCATCTGGATAGTCATCTGTATGCTCTATCACACATGATCTTTGTAAATGTAAATAAGTGTTGCTCTTAGTCCTATGAGCTGTTCTAGCAAGTAACTGAATTCAAAATGGGGGTGGTGGTGGTCATGGGAACCTCTGACTAGCAACCAGGTCAACAGAAATTGTGGGTAATCTGAGGACCTACCACTTGTAAATGACATCTGAAGTGGGGGGCAGTCTCGTGGGACCGGGCCCTTAACCTATGGGTTCTGTGCTACTCCTGTTAGGGTCAGAATTGAATTGAATTGTAAGATACCCAGCCGGTATCATGGAGAATTGCTTGGTACCAGGGGGCGGGAGGGGAACACAACACATCTGGTGTTAGAAGTGTTGTGAGTGTGGTAGTTGTGTGAGAGTAAAGGAGAAAGTCACAAGAAGAGTGCGTTTTTCCTACTCATCTGTGGACAGCTGAAAAGAATGCTAAATAGGTATTCTAAATATGTAAAAGAATTTATATGGTCCCAGATTATCAAAGGTGTTCAAATATATGCTAGGAGACAAAGTAAGGTTGTCAAAATGTTGACAATCGTTGAACAAAGAATCTTTTTTTTCCCAAAACGTATTTTTCTCAATGATTACAGGTGCAACCACCACACTAACAATTACTTAGCCAACTCTAATTTTCACTGGTATCAGTGATTCACCACTGTTAATTTTTACAACAGCTTTATTGCAACTATAACTCACGTACCATATAATTTACCAACTTAAAATGTACATAGTTTTTAGTATATTTGCAGAGTTGAGCAACCATCACCACAATCTATTTTAGGATATTTTCATCACTCCAACAAGAAACTCTATATCCTCTTAGGAGTACTCCTCATTTCATCCCAACCTCCCCCAACCCCTCCTGCCCCTCCTCCATCCCACTTCTGCCCACGGCCCTAGGCAACCACTAATCTATTTTCTGTTTCCAGGGATTTACCTATTCTGGACATTTCATATAAGTGGAATGACACCTACATTAGGTGGTCTTTCAAGATGAGCTTCTTCCACTCAGCGTGTTCTCACAGTTCCTCCATGTCGTAGCACACATCGGGACTTCCTTTCTTTTACTCCCAGTTATTCCCTTATGTGAGTATACCACATCTCTTCATCCATTCACCGGACATTGCATTTTTTTCCTTTTTCATATGATGAATAATGCTGCTACAAATATTCACGTACAAGTTTTTGTTTGGACACGTGTTTTTGATTCTTTGGGGGTACATACCTGTGAGTGAAATTACTGGATGTTTAACTTTTTGAGGAACTTCCAGGCTGTTTTCCGAAGTGGCTGCACCCTTTTACATTTCTACCAACAGCGGATCACATTCCTATTTCTCCTATCCTCTCCTATGCTTGTCATCATCTGTCTTTTTTATTTTAGCCATTCTAGTAAGCTTAAAGTGGTATCCTGTTGAGGGTTGGATTTGCATTTCCCTGATGACTAACAATGTTGACATCTTTTCACATGTTTATTGGCCATGGGTGTATCTTCTTAGACTGAGTTGTTTGCCCACTTTTTAAGTTTTTTTAAAAATCTTTTATTTATTTTTGAGAGACTCAGAGAGAGAGAGAGAGAGAGAGAGAGAGAGAGAGAGAGAGAGGCAGAGAGAGAGAGAGAGACACAGAAGCTAAAGCAGGGTCCAGGCTTTGAGCTGTTAGCACAGAGACAGATGTGGGGTTTGAGCCCACAAACCGTGAAATCACGACCTGAGCCAAAGTTGGACGTTTACCCAGGCATCCCTTTTGCCCATTCTTAAATTGAGTTATTTGTTTTTGCGTTTTTGAGTTGTAAGAGTTCTGTATCTATATTAGTACAAGTTTCTTGTCAGAAATATGATTTCCAAAAATTATCTCCCATTCTATGGGTTGTCTTTTCACTTTTCAACTATGTCCTTTAAAGCACAAACATTGTTTAATATTTACTTATTTTGAGAGAGAGAGAGAGAGAGAGAGAGTGCATGAGTGGGGGCAGGAGCAGAGACAGAGGGAGAGAATCCCAAGCAGGCTCCGTGCCGTCAGCATAGAGCCTGACGTGGGGCTTGATCTCACGAACTGTGGGATCATGACCTGAACCGAAATCAAGAAATGCTTAACTGACTGAGCCAGCCAGGCACCCCAAAGCACAACATTTTTAAATTGTGATAATGTCAATTACCTGCTTTTTTCCTTCTGCTGTGTTTTTGGTGTCAAGGCCACAAAGATGGACATCTATGTTTTCTTCTAAGAATTTAATAGTTTTAGCACTTAACATTTAGGTCTTTGATCCATTTTGAGTTAATTTTTACATAGGGTGTGAGGTAGAAGTTCAACTTCATTCTTTCGCATGCAATATCCAGCTGTCCCCACACTGTTGAAAAGACTGTTCTTTCTCCTATTGGGTTGTCTCGATGCCTTTGTTGAAAATCAATTGGCTATAAATATGATGGTACACTTCTAGATTTTCAATTCTATCCATTAATCAATATGTCTTTCCTTACACTAATACTACACTATCTCGATTACTGTAGCTTTCTAATAAGTTTTTAAGTCAGGAAGGGTGAGTTCTCCAACTCTGTCCTTCTCTTTAAAGATTTGCTTTGGCTATTTTGGGTTCCATAAATTCCCATATGAATTTTAGCATCAGCTTGTCCGTTTCTGCAAAGAAGCCAGCTGTGGTTTTGATAAAGATTTCACTGAATCTGTAGATCAACTGGAGAAGTGCTGCCATCTTAACAACATTGTCTTCCAATCCACGAGTCTGTTTATTTAAATCTTGTTTAATTTCTTTCAATAATGTTTTATAGTTTTAGTGTACAAGTTTTGAATCTCTTTTTTAGTTAAATGTAATTAGTATTTTATTTTTTGATGCCGTTGCAAATGCAATTTTTTTTTGGTGGGGGGTCAGGTTTATTAATTTATTTTGAGAGTGAGAGTGCGGGAGTGGGGGGAATGCAGAGAGAGAGAATCCCAAGCAGGCTTAGCATTGTCTGTGCAGAGCCCAACGCAGGGCTCGAACTCAAGAACCATGAGATCATGACCTAAGCTGGTCTATAGCCTGGCCCCTGAGGCTTGGAGTTTGCAACCCTGACCTACCTAAAGGCTACTATCCAGGAGAACATTCAGGCCTCCAGGGAGAGCTTCCATCTTGGCAGAAACCGACACCCAAAGAGACACTCCCTCCCAGAGCCGCACCCACGTAGTCAAGTCTGCTATCAGGCCCCCAGATTGCTGTCCTCCTGGACTCATCGACCTCACAACCAAACGCTCAGGTTCCTCACCTCGGTGCACCCCTTCCTCCACACCCTCCACGCCAACTGCCATCCGCAGCTACTGGATTCTCTGCGCCACGGATTTCCAAAAAGCTCTTTCTTTCCTTTTAGCAGGACTAGAAAAGACCACATTTCCTGCCTCCTGCTGGGAAGAACACCCCGGTTATCTGGCGGGGGAGGGGGCTCAGCACTCTCCCATTCTAGGCCCCTGTGGCTTGGGTGGGGCTGACTCCATTTCCCTGTCCAGGCAGAGGCCACTGACCCCATCAGATACCTTCAGAGTCAATCCTGGGGCTCTGGCCACAGTGAAAGGTATTCTTTGTCCCTCTGGGACTTGAACTGAAGACGTTGGAAGCCGGGGGGTGGAGGGGTGGGGTGGGGGGGCGATTCCTGCTTAAAGACACAGCTTCCCTAAAGAGTGGAACCCCTGGATCCAGCCCTGGCTGCAACTATATTGCTTTTGGACTCTTTTCCTCACATAGGAGCCAATCAAATTCGCAGCTTGGCTTATAACAATTCCAGTTGGTTTGGTTTTGTGTGTTTTTTTCTTTTTTCGTCATTGAGACAGAGAGCGGGGAAGGGGCAGAGACAGAGAAGATCCCAAGCAGGCTCCGCACCATTGGCACAGAGCTTGATCCCAGGAACTGTGAGATCATGACCTGAGCTGAAATCAAGAGCCGGATACTCAGCCAACTGAGCCACCCAGTCGCCCCTCGAGGTGGGTTCACTGACAATCAAAAGAGACCTACCTACGGGGCACCTGGGTGGCTCACTGGGTCAAGTGTCAGACTTCGGCTCCGGTCACGATCTCTCGGTTCGTGGGTTTGAGGCCCGCGTCAGGCTCTGTGCTGACAGCTCGGAGCCAGGAGCCTGCTTCGGATTCTGTGTTTCCCTCTCTCTCTGCCTCTACCCCGCTCATGTTCTGTCTACCCTTTCTCTCAAAAATAAATATTTACAAAAAAAATTTTTTTTTAATAAAAAAAAAAAAGGGACCCACTCAATACAACAGAAGTTTGAAAGAAGTGTTGAAAGATAGAGGGGAAAGGCTCTGGTCATATTTTCTCCTGTTTTTTTTTTTTTTTTTTGTTTTGTTCTGTTGTGTTACCTCTCTCCTTCCAGTAAGAGTAGAGTTTCACTTAGTGTGTCAGCCATCCCTCTATAAGGACTTACCTCATGGTGTATAAGCATTTTTGCTTGCCTGTCTCTTCCACAAGTCTGTGGAGCCCCTTCAGGGCAGAAGCCGCGTTTGTATTCACTTGGATTCTTTTCTACTTTCCACAGTGGCACATAATTTGGGCTCAATAAGGGTCTCTTGAACGGATGAATCAAGCATCCTAATTCTCTTCTTTGGGATACCCCACTCAAGAGACCACTGCATCGTCCTTGGGCCTGTGATACACAAACCATCCTCCGAAACAGACTCATGCACCCATTGTCCACAAACTGCATCATGAGAACTCAACTTCTTCTAGCCATTACGAATTCTCCCACATGTCCATCCCACAGAACCTCACTGTGGGGTGACTCATGAGATCCTCATTGTTGGGAAGAGAATACTTCCTCGCAAGACAGCACTCAGAACTCTATACATCTGTAACAGACACAACAGGCGAGCCACTCACACACAGAATATCACTCCTGGCTGCGGCGGGGGACGGGGGGACGGGGGGGAGGTAACTTCTCTGCTTTCTAGCTTTCCTCGTGACCCAAATACCCCCCCAAATCCCAATCCTGATGCCTACGCCAATAACACACAATTACAATTCTAGGCTCTCTCTTGCCTCCATTTTTCCTCCCGAGTCCTTCGTAATTCTTGACATGGAAAAAATACAAACTTATCCAGGGACTCAACAGCAGTAAAGCCAAAGCTTCCCCAGGAAACAGTTTTGGCTTTGGGAGCAGAAATTGCCACACCCCTAACACCTCTGTAACAGCTGCTGCTTCCACTGGCATCTGACAATAAAGATTTTCAAACAGAGTCAAAGGTCAGGGCCAGAATTACAATGCTAGCACGAATCACCATTTACTCTATCCAGCTTTCATTTTCCCTTCTTGGGCTCACACCACCGGAGCGAGCTGGTGAGATCTAGATGTGTGCTAGATTGACAAATGTTTATGGAGAATCGACCATATGACAGGAGCCACAGCAGAGCTGGCCAATGAAACAGAAAGATGGCAAGGACTCTCAAGGCGTTCAGTCTAATGGAGAATACTAACAAGTAAACAGGCCTTGCATTATAGAAAAGCAGGTGCTATGCGGACGTATGTAAGTGGCCAGGAGAGGGACTCCCAATCCACGTTGGAGCATCACAGAAGGTCTTTTAGAGGCAGTGACCTTTACCTGGACACCTAAAGAATGAGTAGGAGGCAGGTCTAGGGCAGGTGAGGTGAAAGGAGCTTTGGAGACTTCCAGGTAGAGGCTAACAGGGAAGAAGGCTCGGCGGCCTCTGGCAACCGAAAGGAGGCACATATGGCTGTAATTCGGCAGCGTGAAGGGAGAACCTGCTACAGAGGAAGCCGGAGCCAAAGAGACCCTGAGTGGCTTGATAGCTTGACAAGTCTCAGAACTTTGTGCAAAAGAGCAAACACCCCTTTCCTCATGAGATGTACAAACTGGCCAGAACGACAATGTGACACATGTGTCTTGAGAGTCACTAAATACTGATTTCACAATGCATGTTACTGAGAATGCTGGGGGGGTGTGGTGGGGGGGCAGAAAACTCCTAAGGAGTGATCTTGTAACTCATTCACAGATGCCTGCTTGAAGCACGACTATTCCGTCTGCCTTCCCCTTGGCACTCGTTATTTCTATCATTTTCCTACAAATGACAGAAAAGTTGGCACTGCTAGGCTGTAGGGACAGGGATCCACTCTGGAAACAGGATAAGTGCACACGGAGATAATAGGGTGGGGGTAGCAATGAAATTGAACAAAACTAAGCAAAACCTTGGGGGGGGGGGGAGGAACGAAAGTGTAAAAGGCAAATATAGAAAGCTCAAGGGGAAGTAAAAGTATTTTCAGACACACACAGAAAAGAAGCGTCCCCACGTGCTCTGGACAAACCAAACGCCTCCTTTTACTCAACTCTTGAAAACAAAGAAGAAAAAGCGATGAAAAAGTCACGCTTTCATACCCCTTCTCGGAATAAGCAGTCAACGGGGACAGGACAGCTCACTGCCCTGAAAGACCTTGAAAGATTTACCCCAGAGAACACAGCACACGATAATCAACCTCCAGAGGCTCTCAAAACCACTACAAACTCCGGTCTCTTCTGTCATTTCATCGTCGATCGTTTCCTGTCAAGCATTAAAGCGATACCAGACAAACCTGGAGAAGGATTTGCTCCCCAATCCAAAGTGAGAAAAGCTGTTTTGAAAGCCCCCCCTCTTTTTGTTTTTCCATTTGCCCAAGGCGTTTCCGCAATTCTTTCCTCCCGGTTCCAAATGTCTACAGGTCAAGAACTTGAGCAGTCCGGTCCACAGGGGCCACGGTTGGGAGACGGCACACCCTCCAAAGTGCCTCCAAGGGAGTCCTGAGTCTCCCTAAGCGGCTCCGATGGGCTCTGATCGCCCCTTACTTATTTACTGCTATCAGGCACTTGGAGGTGGACGGCCGGTCGGCAACGGCCGGGCGACCCGGAAAGGCTGAGAATGCCGCCCCCCAGAGCACCGCGCCCGCCCTGCCTCAGGCACACCGCTTACCCGAATTTTCGCTCAAGGCAAATCCCCGGGAGAGGGGGGGAGGCCCGGGGAAAGCTTGGGTCCAGACCCCAGAGGACGATGCTCAGCGGGGCTGGGACAATGGGCGGCGGGGACCCGCGCGGGGGGCGTCCCGGGAGGCCGGCCCTCCCCGCTGTTCCCGGGGGGCTCGGGCGGCGGCCCGAGTTGGGCGCCACGCCGCGATGTGGCGCAGCCCTCGTCCCTGGCCCGCAGGGGACCCGGCGCGGAGCGGGCGGGCGGCCGGGCCGGAGCGCGGGGCCCCGCGGGGCGGCCGGCCCGCCCCGGCCCGGCCCGCGCCCATTCCCGACCCCAGGTCTCCGGCCCGCGCGCTCCCGCCCGGCACGGCTCACTCACCTGCCCACGGTCTGGTTGACCAGCTGTTTCCTGCGGTTTAACTGCCTCTTCACGGCGGCCGCGCCAGCTGCGGCTCGCGGGTCTCCTGCTGTGCAGCTCGGGGGACAGCCTGGCGGGACTACATCGCTTCAGGGCCGAAGCGGCAGCAGCGGCGGCGATGGCAGGACTGGAGGCTTAGTCCTCGCCCTGCCACTTGCATGATCCCACACAGCCATGGGCCTCAGTTTACCCTCTGTGGGATGGGGGGTTCCGCTGGTTGTTCTGTGAGGGCCTTCCCTGAGTCTCTGCCCGGTGGGCTTCACAGGCCTGACTTGGCCCAGCTCATTGTTCCCTGTCTCACCCATCTCTACAGAAGCACCTGGAGGAGCCACTGTCCCTGCAGGAACTGGACACGAGCAGTGGCGTCCTGCTGCCCTTCTTTGACCCCGACACCAACATAGTCTACCTCTGTGGCAAGGTGTCCCAGTCGGGCAGCAGCTTGTGGAGGGAGGAGGGGGGTCTGGGGCGGGGGCGGGGGGCTTGGAGAGGACCAGGCAAGAGGGATCTGTCGGTGCTGATCCCGGGGTTTGCACGCGCCACCTGCAGGGTGACAGCTCCATCCGGTACTTCGAGATCACTTCCGAGGCCCCATATCTGCACTATCTCTCCATGTTCAGTTCCAAGGAGTCCCAGCGGGGCATGGGCTACATGCCCAAACGCGGCCTGGAGGTGAACAAGTGTGAGATTGCCAGGTGACTGACCCCTGCCCCTGCCCCGAGCATGCTCCCTGGGCTGTGCTGACCCCGTGCCGACCTTGGATTCCAGCCGCCCCCATGCCGCAGGCGCTGCTCACCTTCTTGTTTCCACAGATTCTACAAGCTGCACGAGCGGAGGTGTGAGCCCATTGCCATGACAGTGCCTAGAAAGGTGATGCTCCCATGTCCCTTCCTGGGCTGCGGGCCAGGCACTGACCTCACACACTTGCTGGGTGGTGGTGGTGTGGCCCAAGCACTCGCTTACCCAGTCTTGGCCTTGCCCACAGTCGGACCTGTTCCAGGAGGACCTTTACCCACCCACCGCGGGGCCTGACGCTGCCCTCACGGCTGAGGAGTGGCTGAAGGGCCAGGATGCCGGGCCCCTCCTCATTTCCCTCAAGGATGGCTATGTGCCCCCAAAGAGCCGAGAGCTGAGGGTCAACCGGGGCCTGGACACGGGGCGCAGAAAGGCAGCACCAGAGGCCGGTGGTACCCCCAGCTCGGTGAGAAGTGGACAGGAACCTGGGAGGCAGGACGAGAAGACCTATAGGGCAGGGGCTGCTACTGATGGATGGAGTCATTGTCCCCGTGGAAGGTGGCTGGTGTTTGGGCCGCCTCACACGCCAACGTTGGGGATCCTTTGGGGGCCGGGAGTGGGTAATCCTGAGGCCTCAGAAAACAGGTTTCAAGCTTATTGGCCTGCAGCTGTCTGGGCAGCAACCAGCTGAGAGACAGAAGGGCCAGGCCCTGGGGC
>NW_026526667.1:0-16826 GCF_024362965.1 Panthera pardus | reverse complement strand
CCTTTTCCAAGATAAAACAAATCTATCTGCAACTTGGTCTGTTGTCCCAAATATCTGGTGAATTATAGCTTTTGCTGTACTTGAGGATGCTGTTTTGGTTAATCTTCATCATCAACAGCTCTTCTGGTTATTGCACGTGTGCAAAAAATTCATGGTCACAATGTTTCTGATGGGGCTTTCCACACATGACAACTGTCTTGGACCTCAGCACAGAAATAATTTTCATGCTAACCTGTGCTCCTTCCAGGGTTTTCTTGTTCTCTACCCCCAGTGTACCCACCTGTACCCTGGACTCACTGCACTGACCTCATGGTAACACAGATGTTGATGAATGATGGGGCCTTTTACACTTTACAGGATTTGTTGACTGTCATCCACCCAAAGAACCTTCTCAAACATTTGTCATACAGAAGGTCCAAAGAAGAGCTTGACAAGTTAGGGGAATGTCTAAGGAAGGTGGCCTTATTAAGTTCCAAAAAGCCTTCTAGGGTGGCATTTGCTTTTTCTGTTCACAATACAGTTCTCAGTTTATTGGGCTGAAATATGGTCCAGAATATGACATCGGACCCATTTCTGAGGTGGACTTACCGAAGTAAAGGCTGGTATGGAAGGTGTAATTTCAAAGCATTCATTTACGATGAGAAATACAATTGTTCATTCAAGCCCAATGGCCAGCACCGTCTTTACGGTAGAGAAAGCCACACGGGAAGCCAAACGAGAACTAAAAGTTTGCCGATGGGGGGAAAAAATGAATTTGATTAACCTCAAATGTAGTAGCTACGTTGAGTTTGGCCAGAAGCCAGGGCCTCTGGCTTCTCATTCATCTGCTAAATGTCACCATGGGTGCTCAAGAGAAAGAATACTGTAGGCAAAATCACACTTTGTACTGAAAGGCTTGTGTCCCAAATCTAAACCGTGTGGCCCATTTTAGAGGCAGGCCAAGGTCCTACTCCAGGGTAAGCAATTCTTCCTCCCTAGCCTCTTCTCTCACATTGACTGCTTGATTTGGGGGCTTGTGGAAGACCCAGAGACACAGCACTCGAGTTCCCCTTCAAAAGAAGCAAACTGCCGTGGCAAGAATAGGAATAACTGACAGCCTCCATCCGGCAGCTCCTTCCAGGTACTTAGATTTGAACCAAAGTAACCCTTTTTGTGGGTTGGTCCTTGGCTAAGACTGAGAAGTATGGCAGTACTAGGGGCTGGTCATTTCTGCCCAGTGCAGGACTCCTCTAATGGGCAACCTGGGCTCTGGAGCACCCTATACTCTCGAATTCCCCTGGGATTCTGGACATGCTGGACATTCTGGAGAAGAGACGGGAACTCCTTGAGAGGAACAAGACATTGAGAGGATCCAAGGAAGAGGTGACCTGGGCTTGCCTCTCTATATCCCCAGAAGGATGTGCCGGTGTCTCGGCTGCAAAGACTCAGACCTCAGTGATGAATAGTGTCTTTATTCCAAAGTCCTCTGCTGTGATTGTGGTGTCCTGAGCAGGTATTTTTCCAGTTTCAGTGAAGCAATTCCTTCAAGAAACAGTCCAATGGTATTTCCAAATCCTCAAAGCTGGGTAACCAGGGGGATTTTATTACACATATTTATTCTACAATCCAGCATCTCACAAGACATCCAGAAGCTTCTTGTAAGCTGCCTCTCCTGCCTCCCAGGCAGAATTCTCATGTTGCTTCTCAGACATTAAAAATAAAATGAAAAAGCTCCTGTTGTGCAGGATGAAACCTTCTTAGCTGAAAGGTTCCTGCTTCCACCCCGGCCAGTTGGTAGACATGCCTGCCTTCCACCTCCTTCCTGTCTGTGTAAGTCCCCTTGTGGCTGGGAGCCTTTCTCGGCCATGGTCAAACCGACTTTCGATCTGCAAGGCTGAGCCAATGGTTGAAATGTAACACAAAACTACCCTCCTTATATTTTCATTTCTATTAGACCTTTATAATGATTCCTTCTTGAACTGAAGCTTAAATGGCTAAAGACTGATCATAATAGAACATTTAATTGTTTACTTGTCTAACTCTCTCAGCCCTAATCAAATATGGTTTTTTCACTGAGCAGCTTACATGGTGTGTTTTTCCTGTCACTGAAGAGAGCAAGGGGGCTGAGGCAGAATTCAGATGAGCCCATGCTCACTTGGTGTTCTCATCCTATTCATTTTTCATCCAACAGCGAGGAACAGAGCCCTCTGGAGGGAGAATCAGAGTTCTGGGGAACGAGCTTTTGGACACGATCACACGCAGGTCCTCAGAGAGGAAGAAGGCGGCTGAAGAGGAGTTACCAGAGACCCTGTCACCCTGTGGGGATTCCTAGAGGGGGTGCGGGCTCTGGGTGTTAAAGGCTGGTGTTGGAGCCGCCCCAGTTCCCTTTCTTCACACACCCCCTTCTCGCTGCCTATGGTGTCACCTCCGTGCCATCACCCAGGTGCACACCACCCTCCCCTGTCACCAGATCATTACAGAAGCCTCTTGACTGACCTGTGCCTGTCTATCCCAGCTTCACTACAGTCTGCTTCCAGCACAGCAGCAAGAGGTCTTTCATGTCCCTCTCCATCTGAGGACCCTCCAGTGGCTCCCAGCTCACTTAGAAGAAAGCCAGGGTTCTGACCACAGCCTCCACCCCCCTGTTCCCTCTAACCTCGCCTCTTAGCGTTCACCCTTTGCTTATTCAGCTCCAGCACGACTGACCTCCTACCTCAGATAGTCTTCACATGCCTCCTCTTTAGGGCTTTTCACTTGCCATCCCCTCTACTGGAACAGAACTCTCCTGGAAACCTGCGGGGTTCACTCCCTCAGGCCTTTATCCAAATGTCATCATTCAATGGGGCCTCTACCCCTTACATACTCCCTAGCCTCCCTCTCTGTCTTATTTTTCTCCATAGACTTTACTACTGACATACACTTTAGTTCACCTACTTATTTGTTTACTGCTGATCCACCTTACTGGGATATTAGCTCTAGGAGGGCAAGGATTTTCCTCTGTTGTTTTCACTGCTGAATCGTCAGTGCCTAGAAAAATGTCCAGCACTAATTGGGTGTGCAAACACATATTTTTTTGAGTGACTAGAGTACATAAATAAATGTAAACATGCATAAATGAATGAATAGGCATTCATTTCTGGCCATGAATCCCAATGGCCAGAGTCTACTCTAGGCCAGAAGCCTGGATGTATCTGCACTTTGCATTCTAGGATTCTGGGCATAAAGGAATCTTCCAATGGGAGATGGCGATGCTAAAGGCAGAGTGAGATCCAGAGCTCAGAATGAGGCCCAGCCTTCCAGCCAAAAGTGCTGATTTAAGCCTAGGGCAACATGATGGAAGAGGAGGAGGAGGGGATGTGAACCTGAGTTCAAAAAGGCCCTGCTTCACAGCATGAGAGGGGACAAGTTGACTCAAGGAGCTTCCCTGGAGGCATCAGATAAAGACAGTTCAGTGAGTAGAGAAGGCATCATTGTGAACACCCCTTGAGTCTGGGGATGCTCTGGGAGCCTGGGGATGGTTTGGGCTGTTAGAGCCCAGAACAATCCAGGAAAATTTTCCAGAAGGAGAAGAGGGGAAGTTGGCTACCTAGGACCATGTCCTTTGTATAGGACTGATTCATAGAATCATGGGGCCAAGGTCAATGACTGAGACACATCCCTCTCCAAAGGCTTTTGGAGAGGGGAGTTCCATTTATCCCCTGTTCGCCAAGTCTGGGGTTTCAACCTTCTTACAAAAAAGTAGTATTTTTCCATGAGACTTCAACATTTGAGAACCTCAGTCAGTTCAACCTAACACTTATTTATCCATCAAATTTTCAAGGTACGCACATTTTACATTTTGACAGTTGTGTCAATCCGCCCACCAGAAATATGGTACCAATTTATATTGTCTGTTTCTCATGCCTTACATTGAGTATCTATCTCTTTCTACCTGCTTTGAGGGGAATCCTATTTCCCAGAGACTTGTCTACTTGATTTATCCTTCCAGAGTTCTGGTCCTTGATTCGATTAATCAATTCCACAGACTTTTTGCTTTGTGATTAATGTAGGCTCTTATCTTTATTAATTTCTTCCACTTTTTATTTTGCTGTTCATTTTCTAGCTTATTTTGAATTCTTCATCCAATTATTCTCAATCTTCCAACGTTTACGCAGATTTATGTTAGCAGTATCAGCTTTAGATCATGAATTTGTACTAAGAATGACTTTAGTCCCATCCCCGTATGTATTTTTATACAGTGGCCTCATCATCTTAAATGTCTAGTCTGTCTTTTCAGTATTGATTTCCACTTGGACAGAGGAGCTATTTTTTATTTTGTTTCACTTCCAGGTGGCTATCATTTATCTTCATTTAGGCACAGTCTTGCTATTAATGTGATCAGGAAATATAGTTTGTAAAATTTTAATTTGGGGATTGGTTGTGGATTTCTTTGCCTGGGTACGTACATTGTTATCAGTCAGGATGGGTTAGGTTAGGCTGCAATAACAACTAAATATTCTCAGTGCCTTCACTAACATGGGTAAGCTGGCTGTTCTTCTCATCATATCCATTTAAGGACTGGAGCGGATACAGGCTCC
The DNA here is from genome assembly GCF_024362965.1 of Panthera pardus. Classification (NCBI taxonomy): domain Eukaryota; kingdom Metazoa; phylum Chordata; class Mammalia; order Carnivora; family Felidae; genus Panthera; species Panthera pardus. Next base: position 12,270 of record NW_026526667.1, on the reverse strand, counting down.
ACTTTGACACCTGCTTCCATGATCACAGGGGCAAAGAAAAGAGAACCTGGCTCTTAAAGCCACTTCTGTGTTCATTTCATTGGCTGAAGGAAGTTTAGATGCCAAGGTTCCACACAGCATGGATGTCTCAACCTCCCAAGGGAGGAGGACTGAGTATCTGTGAATAAACATTCTATCATATGCATTCAACAGATACTTATGAAGGACTGTGGAGACACCTCCTACTATATACCAACATTTGTCATAGACTTTGGAATCCTAGCAGATATTGTCAGTTGATGTCCTGCCTCCCCTTCTCATCCCTGACCCTCCTTTTATCATCCACTTTCCAGCCAGAGGAGGCCATGTGACCCAGATGTAAGTGGAAGTTGGTGAGGTTCCTAGGAAAGCTTTTTTTTTTTTTTTCTTTTTTCTTTTTTAAGCTTCTGTTTTTCTGATGTTGGTGCTGCCTGGTCTTCTTCCTCCTTCTTCCTGTCTTGAGTGCTAATGTTGAGAAAGGCCAAGAGAATGCCAGAAACATTTGCCTTGACATTGTTGAGCATCTGAACCAATGTCAGCAGCTGCCTACTCACAGATTTCTCATATGAAGAAAAAAGTAGCCTCGTGTTTGTATGCACCACTGTGGTTGGGTTTCTTGTTACTTGCATCTGAAAACATTTCTGAGTCATAAAAGAATTCAGCATGTAAACAAGACAATTCCCATCTTCAGTGAGTAATAATCCATTAGAAGTATTGTTATGAAATTACAGAAAATATGTTCATTGGTCTCTGCCCCCAGTTCCTGCACAGAACTTCCAAAAGCCTTGTAATTTCCTAACTGATCAGAGCACTAAGAGCTTCTTTTGTTCCAATATTTGATATTTGATCCCAGTCCCTGACACAGTTCCTAAATTCCCCGGAACTTCCTGGGTGATAGCAGTGCCTTTTGTTCTAATGAGAACTCTGGATGGGCTAATGGGTGGCCCCTGGATGGGGGATGGTTACTAGAAAGACTGTGATTAGAAGCTTGGGATTTTCAGCCCTACCACCTCTCTCTGTGCCTCGCCCCTCCGACCGTTCTCCACAGAGGAAAGAGGGATGAAAACGAGTCAATAGTTGTTCATGCCAACGTGATGAAGTCTCCATAAAAATCCAATAGCACAGGGTTTGGAGAACTTCCATGTTGGTGAACAGGGTTGGTGAACCCTCCCAGAACTTGCCCTATGTATCTCTTCATCTGGATAGTCATCTGTATGCTCTATCACACATGATCTTTGTAAATGTAAATAAGTGTTGCTCTTAGTCCTATGAGCTGTTCTAGCAAGTAACTGAATTCAAAATGGGGGTGGTGGTGGTCATGGGAACCTCTGACTAGCAACCAGGTCAACAGAAATTGTGGGTAATCTGAGGACCTACCACTTGTAAATGACATCTGAAGTGGGGGGCAGTCTCGTGGGACCGGGCCCTTAACCTATGGGTTCTGTGCTACTCCTGTTAGGGTCAGAATTGAATTGAATTGTAAGATACCCAGCCGGTATCATGGAGAATTGCTTGGTACCAGGGGGCGGGAGGGGAACACAACACATCTGGTGTTAGAAGTGTTGTGAGTGTGGTAGTTGTGTGAGAGTAAAGGAGAAAGTCACAAGAAGAGTGCGTTTTTCCTACTCATCTGTGGACAGCTGAAAAGAATGCTAAATAGGTATTCTAAATATGTAAAAGAATTTATATGGTCCCAGATTATCAAAGGTGTTCAAATATATGCTAGGAGACAAAGTAAGGTTGTCAAAATGTTGACAATCGTTGAACAAAGAATCTTTTTTTTCCCAAAACGTATTTTTCTCAATGATTACAGGTGCAACCACCACACTAACAATTACTTAGCCAACTCTAATTTTCACTGGTATCAGTGATTCACCACTGTTAATTTTTACAACAGCTTTATTGCAACTATAACTCACGTACCATATAATTTACCAACTTAAAATGTACATAGTTTTTAGTATATTTGCAGAGTTGAGCAACCATCACCACAATCTATTTTAGGATATTTTCATCACTCCAACAAGAAACTCTATATCCTCTTAGGAGTACTCCTCATTTCATCCCAACCTCCCCCAACCCCTCCTGCCCCTCCTCCATCCCACTTCTGCCCACGGCCCTAGGCAACCACTAATCTATTTTCTGTTTCCAGGGATTTACCTATTCTGGACATTTCATATAAGTGGAATGACACCTACATTAGGTGGTCTTTCAAGATGAGCTTCTTCCACTCAGCGTGTTCTCACAGTTCCTCCATGTCGTAGCACACATCGGGACTTCCTTTCTTTTACTCCCAGTTATTCCCTTATGTGAGTATACCACATCTCTTCATCCATTCACCGGACATTGCATTTTTTTCCTTTTTCATATGATGAATAATGCTGCTACAAATATTCACGTACAAGTTTTTGTTTGGACACGTGTTTTTGATTCTTTGGGGGTACATACCTGTGAGTGAAATTACTGGATGTTTAACTTTTTGAGGAACTTCCAGGCTGTTTTCCGAAGTGGCTGCACCCTTTTACATTTCTACCAACAGCGGATCACATTCCTATTTCTCCTATCCTCTCCTATGCTTGTCATCATCTGTCTTTTTTATTTTAGCCATTCTAGTAAGCTTAAAGTGGTATCCTGTTGAGGGTTGGATTTGCATTTCCCTGATGACTAACAATGTTGACATCTTTTCACATGTTTATTGGCCATGGGTGTATCTTCTTAGACTGAGTTGTTTGCCCACTTTTTAAGTTTTTTTAAAAATCTTTTATTTATTTTTGAGAGACTCAGAGAGAGAGAGAGAGAGAGAGAGAGAGAGAGAGAGAGAGAGGCAGAGAGAGAGAGAGAGACACAGAAGCTAAAGCAGGGTCCAGGCTTTGAGCTGTTAGCACAGAGACAGATGTGGGGTTTGAGCCCACAAACCGTGAAATCACGACCTGAGCCAAAGTTGGACGTTTACCCAGGCATCCCTTTTGCCCATTCTTAAATTGAGTTATTTGTTTTTGCGTTTTTGAGTTGTAAGAGTTCTGTATCTATATTAGTACAAGTTTCTTGTCAGAAATATGATTTCCAAAAATTATCTCCCATTCTATGGGTTGTCTTTTCACTTTTCAACTATGTCCTTTAAAGCACAAACATTGTTTAATATTTACTTATTTTGAGAGAGAGAGAGAGAGAGAGAGAGTGCATGAGTGGGGGCAGGAGCAGAGACAGAGGGAGAGAATCCCAAGCAGGCTCCGTGCCGTCAGCATAGAGCCTGACGTGGGGCTTGATCTCACGAACTGTGGGATCATGACCTGAACCGAAATCAAGAAATGCTTAACTGACTGAGCCAGCCAGGCACCCCAAAGCACAACATTTTTAAATTGTGATAATGTCAATTACCTGCTTTTTTCCTTCTGCTGTGTTTTTGGTGTCAAGGCCACAAAGATGGACATCTATGTTTTCTTCTAAGAATTTAATAGTTTTAGCACTTAACATTTAGGTCTTTGATCCATTTTGAGTTAATTTTTACATAGGGTGTGAGGTAGAAGTTCAACTTCATTCTTTCGCATGCAATATCCAGCTGTCCCCACACTGTTGAAAAGACTGTTCTTTCTCCTATTGGGTTGTCTCGATGCCTTTGTTGAAAATCAATTGGCTATAAATATGATGGTACACTTCTAGATTTTCAATTCTATCCATTAATCAATATGTCTTTCCTTACACTAATACTACACTATCTCGATTACTGTAGCTTTCTAATAAGTTTTTAAGTCAGGAAGGGTGAGTTCTCCAACTCTGTCCTTCTCTTTAAAGATTTGCTTTGGCTATTTTGGGTTCCATAAATTCCCATATGAATTTTAGCATCAGCTTGTCCGTTTCTGCAAAGAAGCCAGCTGTGGTTTTGATAAAGATTTCACTGAATCTGTAGATCAACTGGAGAAGTGCTGCCATCTTAACAACATTGTCTTCCAATCCACGAGTCTGTTTATTTAAATCTTGTTTAATTTCTTTCAATAATGTTTTATAGTTTTAGTGTACAAGTTTTGAATCTCTTTTTTAGTTAAATGTAATTAGTATTTTATTTTTTGATGCCGTTGCAAATGCAATTTTTTTTTGGTGGGGGGTCAGGTTTATTAATTTATTTTGAGAGTGAGAGTGCGGGAGTGGGGGGAATGCAGAGAGAGAGAATCCCAAGCAGGCTTAGCATTGTCTGTGCAGAGCCCAACGCAGGGCTCGAACTCAAGAACCATGAGATCATGACCTAAGCTGGTCTATAGCCTGGCCCCTGAGGCTTGGAGTTTGCAACCCTGACCTACCTAAAGGCTACTATCCAGGAGAACATTCAGGCCTCCAGGGAGAGCTTCCATCTTGGCAGAAACCGACACCCAAAGAGACACTCCCTCCCAGAGCCGCACCCACGTAGTCAAGTCTGCTATCAGGCCCCCAGATTGCTGTCCTCCTGGACTCATCGACCTCACAACCAAACGCTCAGGTTCCTCACCTCGGTGCACCCCTTCCTCCACACCCTCCACGCCAACTGCCATCCGCAGCTACTGGATTCTCTGCGCCACGGATTTCCAAAAAGCTCTTTCTTTCCTTTTAGCAGGACTAGAAAAGACCACATTTCCTGCCTCCTGCTGGGAAGAACACCCCGGTTATCTGGCGGGGGAGGGGGCTCAGCACTCTCCCATTCTAGGCCCCTGTGGCTTGGGTGGGGCTGACTCCATTTCCCTGTCCAGGCAGAGGCCACTGACCCCATCAGATACCTTCAGAGTCAATCCTGGGGCTCTGGCCACAGTGAAAGGTATTCTTTGTCCCTCTGGGACTTGAACTGAAGACGTTGGAAGCCGGGGGGTGGAGGGGTGGGGTGGGGGGGCGATTCCTGCTTAAAGACACAGCTTCCCTAAAGAGTGGAACCCCTGGATCCAGCCCTGGCTGCAACTATATTGCTTTTGGACTCTTTTCCTCACATAGGAGCCAATCAAATTCGCAGCTTGGCTTATAACAATTCCAGTTGGTTTGGTTTTGTGTGTTTTTTTCTTTTTTCGTCATTGAGACAGAGAGCGGGGAAGGGGCAGAGACAGAGAAGATCCCAAGCAGGCTCCGCACCATTGGCACAGAGCTTGATCCCAGGAACTGTGAGATCATGACCTGAGCTGAAATCAAGAGCCGGATACTCAGCCAACTGAGCCACCCAGTCGCCCCTCGAGGTGGGTTCACTGACAATCAAAAGAGACCTACCTACGGGGCACCTGGGTGGCTCACTGGGTCAAGTGTCAGACTTCGGCTCCGGTCACGATCTCTCGGTTCGTGGGTTTGAGGCCCGCGTCAGGCTCTGTGCTGACAGCTCGGAGCCAGGAGCCTGCTTCGGATTCTGTGTTTCCCTCTCTCTCTGCCTCTACCCCGCTCATGTTCTGTCTACCCTTTCTCTCAAAAATAAATATTTACAAAAAAAATTTTTTTTTAATAAAAAAAAAAAAGGGACCCACTCAATACAACAGAAGTTTGAAAGAAGTGTTGAAAGATAGAGGGGAAAGGCTCTGGTCATATTTTCTCCTGTTTTTTTTTTTTTTTTTTGTTTTGTTCTGTTGTGTTACCTCTCTCCTTCCAGTAAGAGTAGAGTTTCACTTAGTGTGTCAGCCATCCCTCTATAAGGACTTACCTCATGGTGTATAAGCATTTTTGCTTGCCTGTCTCTTCCACAAGTCTGTGGAGCCCCTTCAGGGCAGAAGCCGCGTTTGTATTCACTTGGATTCTTTTCTACTTTCCACAGTGGCACATAATTTGGGCTCAATAAGGGTCTCTTGAACGGATGAATCAAGCATCCTAATTCTCTTCTTTGGGATACCCCACTCAAGAGACCACTGCATCGTCCTTGGGCCTGTGATACACAAACCATCCTCCGAAACAGACTCATGCACCCATTGTCCACAAACTGCATCATGAGAACTCAACTTCTTCTAGCCATTACGAATTCTCCCACATGTCCATCCCACAGAACCTCACTGTGGGGTGACTCATGAGATCCTCATTGTTGGGAAGAGAATACTTCCTCGCAAGACAGCACTCAGAACTCTATACATCTGTAACAGACACAACAGGCGAGCCACTCACACACAGAATATCACTCCTGGCTGCGGCGGGGGACGGGGGGACGGGGGGGAGGTAACTTCTCTGCTTTCTAGCTTTCCTCGTGACCCAAATACCCCCCCAAATCCCAATCCTGATGCCTACGCCAATAACACACAATTACAATTCTAGGCTCTCTCTTGCCTCCATTTTTCCTCCCGAGTCCTTCGTAATTCTTGACATGGAAAAAATACAAACTTATCCAGGGACTCAACAGCAGTAAAGCCAAAGCTTCCCCAGGAAACAGTTTTGGCTTTGGGAGCAGAAATTGCCACACCCCTAACACCTCTGTAACAGCTGCTGCTTCCACTGGCATCTGACAATAAAGATTTTCAAACAGAGTCAAAGGTCAGGGCCAGAATTACAATGCTAGCACGAATCACCATTTACTCTATCCAGCTTTCATTTTCCCTTCTTGGGCTCACACCACCGGAGCGAGCTGGTGAGATCTAGATGTGTGCTAGATTGACAAATGTTTATGGAGAATCGACCATATGACAGGAGCCACAGCAGAGCTGGCCAATGAAACAGAAAGATGGCAAGGACTCTCAAGGCGTTCAGTCTAATGGAGAATACTAACAAGTAAACAGGCCTTGCATTATAGAAAAGCAGGTGCTATGCGGACGTATGTAAGTGGCCAGGAGAGGGACTCCCAATCCACGTTGGAGCATCACAGAAGGTCTTTTAGAGGCAGTGACCTTTACCTGGACACCTAAAGAATGAGTAGGAGGCAGGTCTAGGGCAGGTGAGGTGAAAGGAGCTTTGGAGACTTCCAGGTAGAGGCTAACAGGGAAGAAGGCTCGGCGGCCTCTGGCAACCGAAAGGAGGCACATATGGCTGTAATTCGGCAGCGTGAAGGGAGAACCTGCTACAGAGGAAGCCGGAGCCAAAGAGACCCTGAGTGGCTTGATAGCTTGACAAGTCTCAGAACTTTGTGCAAAAGAGCAAACACCCCTTTCCTCATGAGATGTACAAACTGGCCAGAACGACAATGTGACACATGTGTCTTGAGAGTCACTAAATACTGATTTCACAATGCATGTTACTGAGAATGCTGGGGGGGTGTGGTGGGGGGGCAGAAAACTCCTAAGGAGTGATCTTGTAACTCATTCACAGATGCCTGCTTGAAGCACGACTATTCCGTCTGCCTTCCCCTTGGCACTCGTTATTTCTATCATTTTCCTACAAATGACAGAAAAGTTGGCACTGCTAGGCTGTAGGGACAGGGATCCACTCTGGAAACAGGATAAGTGCACACGGAGATAATAGGGTGGGGGTAGCAATGAAATTGAACAAAACTAAGCAAAACCTTGGGGGGGGGGGGAGGAACGAAAGTGTAAAAGGCAAATATAGAAAGCTCAAGGGGAAGTAAAAGTATTTTCAGACACACACAGAAAAGAAGCGTCCCCACGTGCTCTGGACAAACCAAACGCCTCCTTTTACTCAACTCTTGAAAACAAAGAAGAAAAAGCGATGAAAAAGTCACGCTTTCATACCCCTTCTCGGAATAAGCAGTCAACGGGGACAGGACAGCTCACTGCCCTGAAAGACCTTGAAAGATTTACCCCAGAGAACACAGCACACGATAATCAACCTCCAGAGGCTCTCAAAACCACTACAAACTCCGGTCTCTTCTGTCATTTCATCGTCGATCGTTTCCTGTCAAGCATTAAAGCGATACCAGACAAACCTGGAGAAGGATTTGCTCCCCAATCCAAAGTGAGAAAAGCTGTTTTGAAAGCCCCCCCTCTTTTTGTTTTTCCATTTGCCCAAGGCGTTTCCGCAATTCTTTCCTCCCGGTTCCAAATGTCTACAGGTCAAGAACTTGAGCAGTCCGGTCCACAGGGGCCACGGTTGGGAGACGGCACACCCTCCAAAGTGCCTCCAAGGGAGTCCTGAGTCTCCCTAAGCGGCTCCGATGGGCTCTGATCGCCCCTTACTTATTTACTGCTATCAGGCACTTGGAGGTGGACGGCCGGTCGGCAACGGCCGGGCGACCCGGAAAGGCTGAGAATGCCGCCCCCCAGAGCACCGCGCCCGCCCTGCCTCAGGCACACCGCTTACCCGAATTTTCGCTCAAGGCAAATCCCCGGGAGAGGGGGGGAGGCCCGGGGAAAGCTTGGGTCCAGACCCCAGAGGACGATGCTCAGCGGGGCTGGGACAATGGGCGGCGGGGACCCGCGCGGGGGGCGTCCCGGGAGGCCGGCCCTCCCCGCTGTTCCCGGGGGGCTCGGGCGGCGGCCCGAGTTGGGCGCCACGCCGCGATGTGGCGCAGCCCTCGTCCCTGGCCCGCAGGGGACCCGGCGCGGAGCGGGCGGGCGGCCGGGCCGGAGCGCGGGGCCCCGCGGGGCGGCCGGCCCGCCCCGGCCCGGCCCGCGCCCATTCCCGACCCCAGGTCTCCGGCCCGCGCGCTCCCGCCCGGCACGGCTCACTCACCTGCCCACGGTCTGGTTGACCAGCTGTTTCCTGCGGTTTAACTGCCTCTTCACGGCGGCCGCGCCAGCTGCGGCTCGCGGGTCTCCTGCTGTGCAGCTCGGGGGACAGCCTGGCGGGACTACATCGCTTCAGGGCCGAAGCGGCAGCAGCGGCGGCGATGGCAGGACTGGAGGCTTAGTCCTCGCCCTGCCACTTGCATGATCCCACACAGCCATGGGCCTCAGTTTACCCTCTGTGGGATGGGGGGTTCCGCTGGTTGTTCTGTGAGGGCCTTCCCTGAGTCTCTGCCCGGTGGGCTTCACAGGCCTGACTTGGCCCAGCTCATTGTTCCCTGTCTCACCCATCTCTACAGAAGCACCTGGAGGAGCCACTGTCCCTGCAGGAACTGGACACGAGCAGTGGCGTCCTGCTGCCCTTCTTTGACCCCGACACCAACATAGTCTACCTCTGTGGCAAGGTGTCCCAGTCGGGCAGCAGCTTGTGGAGGGAGGAGGGGGGTCTGGGGCGGGGGCGGGGGGCTTGGAGAGGACCAGGCAAGAGGGATCTGTCGGTGCTGATCCCGGGGTTTGCACGCGCCACCTGCAGGGTGACAGCTCCATCCGGTACTTCGAGATCACTTCCGAGGCCCCATATCTGCACTATCTCTCCATGTTCAGTTCCAAGGAGTCCCAGCGGGGCATGGGCTACATGCCCAAACGCGGCCTGGAGGTGAACAAGTGTGAGATTGCCAGGTGACTGACCCCTGCCCCTGCCCCGAGCATGCTCCCTGGGCTGTGCTGACCCCGTGCCGACCTTGGATTCCAGCCGCCCCCATGCCGCAGGCGCTGCTCACCTTCTTGTTTCCACAGATTCTACAAGCTGCACGAGCGGAGGTGTGAGCCCATTGCCATGACAGTGCCTAGAAAGGTGATGCTCCCATGTCCCTTCCTGGGCTGCGGGCCAGGCACTGACCTCACACACTTGCTGGGTGGTGGTGGTGTGGCCCAAGCACTCGCTTACCCAGTCTTGGCCTTGCCCACAGTCGGACCTGTTCCAGGAGGACCTTTACCCACCCACCGCGGGGCCTGACGCTGCCCTCACGGCTGAGGAGTGGCTGAAGGGCCAGGATGCCGGGCCCCTCCTCATTTCCCTCAAGGATGGCTATGTGCCCCCAAAGAGCCGAGAGCTGAGGGTCAACCGGGGCCTGGACACGGGGCGCAGAAAGGCAGCACCAGAGGCCGGTGGTACCCCCAGCTCGGTGAGAAGTGGACAGGAACCTGGGAGGCAGGACGAGAAGACCTATAGGGCAGGGGCTGCTACTGATGGATGGAGTCATTGTCCCCGTGGAAGGTGGCTGGTGTTTGGGCCGCCTCACACGCCAACGTTGGGGATCCTTTGGGGGCCGGGAGTGGGTAATCCTGAGGCCTCAGAAAACAGGTTTCAAGCTTATTGGCCTGCAGCTGTCTGGGCAGCAACCAGCTGAGAGACAGAAGGGCCAGGCCCTGGGGCTCTTGGTAGGGGGGTGGGGGGCTGCCAGGGTCAGGGGAGCCCGGGATGGAGCTGGGACTCACGCAACGATGGGTCCCCCAGGACGCCATACACCGGCTGGAGGAGGAAATGAAGAAGCTCCAGGCCACAGTGCAGGAGCTACAGAAGCGCTTGGAGAGTCTGGAGGAGACCGTCCAGGCCAAGTAGAGGACCCGAGGGCCTCAGCTGGGGCCGCAGCATCACCTCCCTCCCTTCCAGTCGTACCCTTCTCCCCAGGCCACGATGGCAGATAAAAAATAATAAAATGGCTTTATTTTCTGGTACCTCTCAGACTCTGATGGCCACCTGAATGCTGGGTCTGCTGAAATGACCTGCCCTTGAGCTTCCCCCTCAGTTACCTTGTGAGATTGGCCCATAGCAGGAGCCGGGGAATGCCTCCAAATACCCTAGACCACAGGAACAGGCCTTGGTGGGTGGGAGCCCCCATGCTGATGTGGGCTGTGAGCCTACTCTTTTCCAGCTCCTTCGCAGAGCTGGCAGGGTCTGAGCCGCTCAAGGCCCTTGCCACGGTTACTCAGGATTTGTCTTTTCTAGTCAACCACAACAACACGCCACCTTACTGTCAGTATCAGTATGGCTGGTGGGGAACCGAAACTGACATGACACTTACACAGCAGTGACATGACATCTTTCAAACTGCAAGCTCGAGGGAGCAAAATCAGGGGATCTTTTGTGAGGAAAAAGCTTAGAACTCAACCCTGTTTTACAGGTGAGGAAACTGAGGCACAGAGCAGGAGAGAGGGGCTTGCTGAAGGCAGATCTGGAGGCATGAGCTGTCTCTCCTGGTCCCCAGCCTTCGCTGCGGTGCTGCTGCCTCTCAACCCCTTTCTCTGTTTCCCAGCAGATCCTCCCCCCACAGAAGAGCCCGTTAGGCCCTATCAAGTGGGGGCTTACACGTGGGTTTCTGATGCCCACCTTAGTGGGCGACCTCAAGCTAGGGCACGGTTATTAGGGATGGCTGTCCTGGCCACAGCAGAGCTTTCTTCATACCACACAGGGAGCCCAGCAAGGACCCAGCGCCTCATCCACAGTCCCCGCCCCTTCTTCAGCTACCTGGGTAGACAGGCAGCTGATAAGACATCCCTGTCCATCCGTTTGGGTCTCAATCTCTTTGCAAGCCATGTGACCCTGGGCAAGTCACTTCCCTCCAGGCCTCAGCTGCTCTCTAAAGTGGGGAGGGTTGTTAGCAAGGCAGCTCTGTGAACGTAGTGGGTGGATCCAATCAGGGGGGTGATAAAGAGAGAATCAGAAAATCTGGAACCTGGGCCCCTGAAAGTGACGTTCCTTCCCTGAGCCTCTCCTGCACAATGGGGATGATGCGCCCTGCTGGCAAAGTAGGCTTGAGTACTCTGAGTCACTAGTTCGCCTCCTGGCCCGAGGGATCTGGAAAAGTTCGGGAAAGGATTATAGAAACCCAGAAGGGTTAACCGTCACCACCAGGACTTCTAGCTTTACCAGCCCATTCTCCCTCTGATAGGAAAGAGGCAGGTACGAGGAAGGATGCAGGTTACTTAGGGGCCAAGAAATTGGCCCTGAAAACACAGGGGAACAGAGTGACGGGAGGCTTGAAAACCGCAGTCCTTCGCTCCTGAAGGGCCCTGGTCCCATCTGGGTTACCTGCTACCCACCTGGGTCCTGGGGACCTCATCTGTGCCAGGCCTTACCAACCCTGGCACCTGTGTTTAAGATTGATACGAGGGGCACCACGTACCCCAATCTGATGGCTCAGATGGCTTCATTTTCCCTTAACTCTATCCCAGCTCCTGTCCACAGCTCCATTCCTGACGTCCTCATGGTCTCTCCAGGAGCAGTGGTGGCCACATCAAGCCCTGGGCTAACGGGGTCACTGGACTTTCTCCAGTGGGCCGGAAGGCATCAACGTTCCAGGTGTTGGGGAGACCCTGCTGTGGTACCACATGCTGTGAGGCTACCAAGGGCTGGGAAACCTGCAGGGAGGTGTGGAACCCCCATCCACCTCTGACACTGGGGTGATGTTGAGGAGCGGGGGAGGTCTGTTACGTCGGCCAGTGTCCTGAAACTCTGGGTACTTTTTCATCTGTGCGCCTTGAAAACTGGCAGAGGGCAGGAGCCCCCAGTAATGGCCGATGAATAGTAGCAGTATTTCTAGGGCTCTACCAAGAGTTACAGAGAAGGTTTGTGTGGCCTGCCCTGGAAGAGACT